>NC_059409.1:3099545-3408750 GCF_905220565.1 Melitaea cinxia | reverse complement strand
TTCGTGGATTATCTTTGAGTTATGTATTTCGTATGCTAATATTTACGTAGTTTCTGTAGGTAAATTAGTTTATTACGCCCTACTAAACAAATATATTATAATTAAACTAGGCAATTTGTTAAAATGCTCTACTTACTTTATAAATCATCGTTTTATCTGTTAAGTGAATTTTATCTGTATATTTATAACGTGTCTAATTCATAAAAAATAAAAAAACTGAGTTTTCGTTTTTCTTCGAACGAAAGGCTCTTTTACAATTTTGCTTTACATACCTATCTTAAAAAAAAACTTTAACACAACCTTGGTTATCACTACATAGTTTATAGTCGCTTTCCCTATGTCCCTATGTACGCTTAAATCTTTAAAACTACGCAACGGATTTTGATGCGGTTTTTTTTAATAGATAAAGTGATTGAAGAGGAAGGTTTATATGTATAATAACATCCATTAAATAGTGGAGAAATACATACTTACATTGCAAACGCAGCCTGAACCCTACGAAATTTATCAAAATAATGTACTAAGTATTGTACACATTGAAAAGGTCTACAGAAAACTCCGCTATGGTATATGTCTATCTCTTATGGATATCCCACTATAAAAAAAAAATTGTCATTTTTTTTACGACAAATAATGGGTAATTTTCAAAGCGAT
The DNA here is from genome assembly GCF_905220565.1 of Melitaea cinxia. NCBI lineage: Eukaryota > Metazoa > Arthropoda > Insecta > Lepidoptera > Nymphalidae > Melitaea > Melitaea cinxia. Next base: position 3,408,096 of record NC_059409.1, on the reverse strand, counting down.
TTTAACCAATACAGCATTAATCCTTATCTAATTAAATACCTTGAATACATTGTTGATGTAATATAGATCTATATGGCCCTTTACAGCATATGATTTAAATCAATATTTTCGAAGATATTACAGATTTAAAAATTGCGGTACGTAGCGTTTGCGGCGGTTCCGGCCGGCTTTTACTCTAAGTTAACGCGTCCGGGCCACGGGCAGTAATGAATTTAAATCAAAACTACTGGATCGATTTTAATCATTTTTTCAGTGTATGACATAGGCTATAATTATATTTTATACCCGTGCGAAGCCGGTCGCTAGTAGCTTAATGCACGAAATAGTAGTAGAGTTGATTTACCTAAGTATTATTTAACATTTTATTTAGCGTTAAAAAATTTCAGCAAGGTCATTGAACTATAGTTTTGTGTTCTTAGTTTATTGATGTTTGAAAGTCAACCATTTCAAGTATCAAATTTCAATTGCAATTATTTAGTTTGAAAGTTACCAGTCAATAGTATCAGTTTTGTGTAAAACTATTTTCAATAATAAGTTTTTACAAGGCTTTTTAAATTAAGTACAATTTTGCCAACACAACAATAAAATAAAAATTAAAAATATAAAGTGAGCAAAAAAAAACTAATTAGTAACTTTCAAAAAATTTATTTTAATATACTTACGTATTATTTTCTCCTACATTTAATTTCCCCTATTGTATTCTCAAAGTTGTATAAACACGGTTTTTCGACATTCACCTATTTGAGTCATCGTATCAAGCCGAGTGGGTAATCTTTCCTTTCCGAGTATTTTACCCAGTAACAACCCGCTTCCTCCCTATTATGCGCTTGTTTACAAGCTTCAATGGATACCGCTTTGAAATTTAACATAACTTGATGACAAATTGAATTAATAATTTCAATCCCAACTTTTGTGTTGTATACAGTATTCAATAGATTTATGTATTTAATTAAAAATTCTTATTTGCAGTATTAAAAGTTTGTTGTTTATATTGTTATTATACGCAACGTTGTATGTAAATAATCTACATCTATAGGTGTTTAAAATGAATCCCCAAAATGCATTTAAGGCGTACATTACTTGCGAACGACTGCACTAAATTGAATAAAATTGTTATTTTTAGCCTATCACAGTCCACTGCTGGACATAGGCTTCCACAAGTTTACGCCAAAAAGGGTGTGAACTCACATAGTCACCACGCTGGGCAGGCGGGTTGGTGATCGCAGCGCTGGCTTTGTCGCAGCGAAGACGCTGCTGCCCGTCTACAACCTGTGTATATCATTGCCAGTAGTTGGATGGTTATCCCGCCATCGGTCGGCTTTTTAAATTCCAAGGTGGTAGTGGAACCGTGTTATCCCTTAATCGCCTCTTACGACCTCCACGGGAAGAGAGGGGGTGGCTATATTCTTTGATGCCGTAACCACACAGCAGCAAGATTTGTGGATATGATCTTATAATTTAAATTTAATGAACAATAACATACATAACAATTAAATTATATCAGACTACCTAATTTGTTTTTAATTAAGTACCTAGGTAGATATGTATTATAATATGTAGTCTCCTGTGTATCAGTATCCATTTTGTAATTGACTTTTTTATTTAATTCGTTTGATTCTTGTTTTTTTTTCTGTTTCTTTTCCTTTATTATTAGTTTATATAAATAATGAAGTAGTCAAGTTTTTTTTCTTTTTTAACAATATTTAGCTGTTATCGCTGTTTGTATTCGTAAAAGTGTGATGTAGGTAGTAAATAGGCATTTGTAAAGTCCCGGGATTTCCGGGGGTTTTTTAACCTGTCCTAACTATAACGCGCCCTATTTTGACTGAAAAAAATTATGAAGCAGGTTAGGTGATCGGACATCGAATTCTTTGTTATGTTACGTTCTTATAGTTTCGTCGTATCGTATCGTATTTATTAGTTAACTATAATAATTATTGTGATTTTTTAATTGATAGCTGATGATATCTACCTACGTTTAATATTATGTTTCTGCTTAAATAAAAAAGTAAGTTACTACTACTTAAGTGAAATTTTAATGTTTAAGTGTTGAGGTTTATTGATTGTTCAAAATACTAAGTTAAATAATTAGTATTTAGTGGTTATTATGATTAGTTAATGACGCTAGTGTCTATTAGTTTTTTATCAGAATTTTGCAATTTTAATCACATTCAAAAATGTGATTACAATTGCAAAATTTTAAATAAAAACTGATTTTAATGTTTTTATCTCTTTTTTTGTGAAATTCTAAAATCGCGGGTCGTGATCCCGGGATTGCTTTTCAAAGGGCCAGTATTTTCTAGGTGTAGGTAGATTTCGTGGCTGATTCTAAATAAATAATTCTTATAGATTCTCCTAAGTTGATAAAAAGGATATTTTTATGCGAGATATTTAAGTACAATTTTTAATCGATTATTTGCACTACAGCTTAAATTAAACGTAAAACATGCTTACAGAAACATGGCTCTAAACGAAGTGAGGTATTCCAAACACCCCAATTAGTTATGCACATAGATTGTGCTACAACCAAAGACAAAGGACAAGAGGGACGCTGCGTTATGCTCCTAGAGCCTTTCCAGCCTTCTCTAAATGATTTCGTTTACACATGCGAAGTTTCTGGCGAAAGACCGATGTTCCGGATAGAGAAAAAGGATTACCTCGTAAAAATTCTTGGTAAGTTTTCTTGTTTTTTTTTTCTACAAAAATAATTTTATTTTATTATTAATCATTTCTTTCTTTATGCACTTTTTTTAATAATTTGAAGAAATTTACGGTTCAGAAAGACTTTGTTTCTCACCGACATTCTTTTAGACATTATAGAGATATTTCATGTAATTTAACTTTTCTAAATCCATCTAAACTTAACTATAGGCAAAGTTTATAATCTGTGACAACCGATCTGATACAGTAGCCTGAGTAGGTACCTAAGGATTGACTTTCGATCAGAGAAGATATTGGAGAATAGCGTGGGTCTACCCGCCATTCCTTAAAGTACCTTCTTGTAAAGAATTCTGTCCTTGTTGTTATCATAGGGATCTAAAAGCCCATAAACCTAAAAGCGATCTTCACTCGTGTTAAGGAAATATTTTAACTCGCAGCAAAGCATCGTGATTAACATAAACTATAAGCAAAATATTAGCTCCAAAAAATTTGTTGTTCAATCATATTTATACGCAATGTTGTTGTCACTAATTTTATTAATTATATTTTTAGTACCACCGTCAAACGCCACACTCACTAGCCAGTACCAAGACGGATCATCTCCAACACGCGTAATGCTCAATTGCTCCTCTTCGGGTCTTCCGGCACCAACCTTGAAGTGGACTGTAAATAAAGATAAGGTAAAGAATCTTAGATACAGAACAACCTATATCGCACGGTTATGACTCAATCAATAGAAGGAATCAAAAAAAGGAATGCAATTCGTGAAGGTATATAAGGAACAAAACAAACCAATTATTTGAAAGGTTTGCAGTGTGAAAGCTGATTTTGTAAGCAGTGTTAGACGTTGAGGAATCATAGCCACTTAATCTGAACTACCTATTTATGATTTTACTTAGCATTGATTGAAACAATTAAAGAATTCATGCTAAAACTCTATTATCAAGTAAACAACGACAGAGAGAATCAAATCTGACTGTTAATAATATAAGAGTTGTCACAAAAATAACTTTTTTACAAAAACAAACGCTTGCAAATAAATGAGCTATAGACAATCAAAAACTAGAGACAAATGCAGACCAATTATTTCTATCAATTATCCGGAATACTAAATATGAGTCTGGCTGTAATATTTATAAACGTGCTTAATGATAAAAATATTAAAATGTGTAAAGGTCGGCTGTTACATATAACAAAGGCGTTAAGTTGCCTCTCTTAGAAACTGACTGTTGTGTATGATTGTATGTATAAATTTAATATATTTATCATTCCATCATCATCATTCCAGCCTAATACAGTCCACTGCTGGACATAGGCCTCCACAAGTTCGCGCCAAAAATGCGTGAACTCATGTGTGTTGGCCATATTCACCACGCTGGGCAGGCGGGTTGGTGACCGCGGGGCTGGCTTTGTCGCACTGAAGACGCTGCTGCCCGTCTTCGGCCTGTGTATTTCAAAGCCAGCGGTTAGATGGTTATCCCGCCATCGGTAGGCTTCTTAAGTTCCAAGGTGGTAGTGGAACCTTGTTATCTCTTAGTCGCCTCTTACGAAACCCACGGGAAGAGAGGGGGTGGCTATATTCATTGGTGCCGTAGCCACACAGCACATAAATATATTTATTTATGCTTATTTATCATTCTAGCTCGAAGCAGACTTCACCGGTCGTGTCTGGAACGCGACGTCAAAACTTTGGAATGTGTGGTCATATTTGTCGTACACTCGCGACACCAACTCAAAGGTTCTCTGCAGTCCAGAAGTAAATTCTAATAATGAGGTTATTAAAGGAATACCGGCTGAATTTAACTCTGCTCCTAGATATATTGGTTAGTTATTTTTGTTAATTGAGTTAATTTACAATACAAGTAAGACTGACACAAAGAGCAGATAAAAATTATAGTTAAAAAAAACTAAAAAAACACACATTTATAGCTAATCGAACTAAAAAGTAGAAAATAATTTTTAATTACAAAGAGTTTATATTACAGTAGTAGAAGATCGAACAATCAATCATAGTTACTTCAAAATGAAAATATAATAAACGATCACACTTTTCGTAACGCTCTCGTCACATATTCACCAGTTTACTCTCCAAGTGAAGTGTGCGTAAATTTCAATTGAAATTTTACCGTTTCAGGTACAGTGCAGATAACAATGACAACAATATTATCACTAATTCTTTTAAGGTGAAACAAAGGAGTTTTTGGACACTTACTTAAATGAAACGACAATTTTTCGATAATGTATTTTTTATTTCAGTAGGATATCGTTGACTTAGAAACATTAAGGTGGTGTTACACTGAAATATTCACAGTTAGCTTAGGAAAACAGTGTCTCATCGCAGTCACTTAGCTTAGCCACGCCCTTTGACCAATTAAATCGTAGCAAATCGTAACGCCTATCAACTTACTTTAAGTGTTCAAATATGGCCACGATATTCTTGTTTACTTTAATCTAATTAGTCAATGGGCATGGCTTAGTAGTGACAACGATGAGTCACTATTTTCTTAACAAGAATAGACTATCGTTAGCTTTCGTAAAACTCGTTACTTTAATTACGTATTAATTTATTAATTTTACGTATTCCAAAAGGAAACTGTGAATTTAGTCTCAATGTAACCACTAGCTTAATATAGAGATTATTAAAACCTCCACACTGGTGACTTTATATAACAATATATTCTATGAGATTATTATTTACTTTCTGTAGGCCTTTTTATAGAGGTTTCTTATTCTAGTCATGTCGCATCAGACTACAAAACTAGACACAATATAATATAATAAATGACAATATATAAAACCTTTTATTTATAATAGGTGTAAGAATGAACTAAACTTTATATATGAAAAATCATAGGTATATTGTTATATGTCTACACAAGGTATGCCTTTATGTGAAGGAAACTACGATTACCATTCATGTTCAAGTAGAAATGCTACTCTATGGACCACATTCACGATATAGACACCAAAGATAAATAATTACTATTAGGTAGAGGATGTTGTACACGTGTGGACCAAAAACTAACGAAGCAAACTTACTGGCAGTTTCCATTTCAATAAAATTATTTTTAATCTTACAGAAAATAGTATTAATAATTATTATTATTACTCTTCGATTATTAAAATTTTAGTCCACAAATGTACTCCCAGTGTGGAGGTTATGTTACAATAATTTTGGCATTCAGTTAGGGATTTTACAATCTTTATACAACGCTATAGATAAAAATTTCGAAGTTTTCAAATTACAATATTAAAATCCAATTTACATTGTAACTAAGAGAAATATTTTATGGACAATAGAACCGTTTAAAATTGTAGTGTGCAGGAATCGATTTAAAAACATTCATATAAATAACATTTCATAGGAATGTGTACAAAGAGTCAATTTAAAAATGTAATTTTTATTTTATTTTCTTATATTATACTTTACAATTTTTTAATTTATATATCGGCTGCTGATTATCTTATTTTTGAAAGATAATTTAGGAATTGACGGTAAATAAAATTACAAGTGTATTAAATTAGAAAGTCATCCTGATATCAAGGTTTATGTATTTTCTTTTAGCAATAACTACTCGTATTAAAATGATTTTAAAGTTTCAAACAGTTTATGAGTCATACTATATTTCGTCAAATAAACAAATTAACAAACAAATGCCATCTATATAGAATTCGTTTTTTTTAAATACTGACTCATAATATTATTATTTTACACTTTGCACGCATTCTTTTAAAATGTATAATTAATATAGATAAACGTGTCTGTACATTTGTAAATAATAAATTTCTTTTGGACGTAAGTCGACAATTAGAATTATAATATTTAAAATTAAACAATGTAAATATATGTAGTATTATGTAAAGCATATGGAATGACTAGGTCATAGAGAGCTCAATATACATGTATATTAACATTGACGAAATATTTAACTAATAGTCAATCAAAGTTAAAACAATAATAAACTACCAACCGTTGGATCAGAATGATCCATTTATTATCAGTTGGAAATTCCATTAACGTATTGAATACTTAAAGTGTATAAAGTTTAATATGTTATTAGGGGTCATTCAAGTATTACGTAAACACCGAAGGGTGGGTGAGGTCCATGTTTTGCATATTTTTGATAACATGGGTGCCGGGGGATCTAGTTACGTCAGTAAAATTTATATATTTTTTTCTGAATAGATTAAAAATATATATATCAATGTTTGCGTAAGCATAGGGGGACGGGGTAGACTTTTGTTAACTTTTTCTGAAAAGGGTGAAAGGGGTTAAAAATAACTGAAATTCTACTTACATAATACTTAATGACCCTTAGCATTTTATAATAAGTTTTGTGCATTTTTAACGATAAATAAATATTGTTTTTTTTTTGTATTCACAAACTCGATGTTTGATTTAATTTTAGTTTATTTATAAATTAAGTCTAAATGATTTTAATATTATATAATATAAAATATAATATATATACGTCTATTATAACCGAGTTTTTTTTTTTTAATGAGATAAAAATGAATACACTTAAAAGAGCGCATTTTATTTTACGTATACGTGCGCTAAGTGTTCACCTCGAACACCAGTAGAATGAATAAATGAGGAATTTATACATGACTCTACATTATTATCACAGTACCTTTTACCTATCCTTCACGCTAACAATTTTCTCATACATTTTTTTAAGATTTTGAATAATGAATAAGGTTAAAATGATTATGTGAATATAAAACCAAGAATTTTAACGCACTTCAAAAGTATTTGGCTCCCCCCGAAGGTAGTTTTGAAGAAAAAACTTCATAGCTAGAAGTACCTTCGTAAGAATAAATTAACAACAGTTAAGACCTACGATAATAATGAAGTCTATAGAATATTCAATATATATTGTAAAGGTATAGGAAATTGCTAGCCGAAACAACTCGTATTTATAATTCAGTCTACTCGATAAAAGATTTAAAGTATAGGACTAGAATAATAATAAAACTAAATACACTTAACTCTAACGTACTTTTTCTTTAAGAAAGTTATTAAATACCGATTAAAATACAAGAGACGAATAAATTGTGCGTCACAATATATTGTTTACGTAATTAGAACTTATTATCGTAGTTCGAGACTAATAAATGTAATATTACAGTTTCACTACTTGTCAATAATTAGCATTTAGCCATTGACATCATTTGATATTCTTCTGAACCCTGCGCTAAACACAAGGTTTATTTTTATGTATTACATTTATTCACTAAAATTTTGATACGTAGCATACTAATAGGAATCTTTAATTTCGTGAAATTTTTAATCAACGTTTGGCTCATTTTGAGCCATCGACTAAATTAATAATCCATATAAAGTTTTCTACTTCATGAAAAAGATGTTAGTATTCGAAATCGATTCTATATTTCAAATAGCTACAATTTATAATATAATTTTAGATGTTATTATTAATGTTTCAAGTTCTAACAGATACTACACGTTATTTAAAATAAGATTGAAATATAGTTCTTAACTCTTTAAAAGAAAATTTTGCCAAAACTCAATCTACTGTAATCACGATAAATGTTAAAAATATTTAGACTCATAACTATTATAATATAGTCAAACATTATTTTTTCTATAACTTATTAAAATTTCATTCCTTAGTCATTGAAATATTTTCGGAGTACAAAATTGTCATACACACATTACTGTACTTAAAAATGTACAACATATATGACTAGACACTTCGCGATATTACTATAATAGCTTATAGTAATATTGTTTACTAAAAGTAACGCCTAATACGCCTAAAAATAATTTGTACGAATTACAATTATGTTTAAAGAATGTTAAATTAAATATATCATTAAGTTAAGCCAACAATCACATTACAAGATTGGATGAGAAGTTACTCGAGATATTTTAATATGGTGCTTACATAAGCTTAAAATGATTTATAAAAAGAATAATTAAATGATCCAATGATTGAATAAATGCGATTTATTCGATCATTAGTTGTATTTTTTTTTATTTAATTTTTTTTTTTGTGATTCATATCCAATAAATACAAAATAATAGATGTTACTATGAATTTATTTTTAAAATAATTTTTAAGTTTTAAATTTTCAATTCGAATATCTTTTTGTGGGATTATTAATACTATAATTTAAGTTTGTGTCATAAATTATTTTTATGTTACATAAATAAATTTCTATCATGCAAATAAATTTTAATAATTTTTATGGACAACCTTATTTATTAGAACACTTTAAATTATCTTCATAATATAATCATATTAAATATATTTTAATGATTTACGCGACTAGCTAGTTGTTGACTAGATATAAAAACAACAAATTTCATGGTATTGAACATTTTATAAATAAATGTGGAGAGAGCTTTTACACAATAAAATAAACTTAGCTGTTATTGACTTCTATTGAGTCTAATAAAAAATGAAACATCTTTTTTTAAAGACAAGTACTTATGTAGTAACTTCTTTCTGTAATTATTTTTTTCCGGTATAATAAAGTCTCATGTTTCAATAAGAACTGTACATAATATAGCAAAGAAGTTAACATTTGTTTCGTATACATTAAAGTAAAATAAACAATTTCAAACATGCATAAATAAGAAATTTTATCTGTTACGTGAAAATTTATGATGTTTTCCTTGTAAAACCAGTTATGGAATCAAACACATCAGATCACTTTACAATAATAATAATAATGATTTACGTTGACTTATGTACGAAACTACTTTAAACTTTTTTTCAGTAGTATAAATAGATTTCAAACTATGGAGTATGGCAATAGTTAATTAAACATTCAATATAGACCTACTTTTGTTTTAGAAACGATAAATCATATAAAACGTTCAGTCATTGTCTACTAGTTTGACTTTAAAAAGATCTAGAAATTGTACAGTCTATAGTCACAATATATAGATGAAATTATTATTAAAGTATTAAGGGGCAGTTTGTAACCAGGCGCGTAGACATTTGGCTCTTTCCGCTACACTATCCGAATTGTCTTGGATAACGGGTTCCGGCTGAAATAGTAATTATTAAATATATAATTTAAAAAATATATACATATATATATTAGTACCCTAACGAAAAGAATCAGATTTGAAAAACGTTAATGTATTTGTGTTAGAAAAATAATGAAGCCATCGCTGTAACTTAACATTCACTGGTCAATTAGAACAAGACTTCTAACTTACTACGATTCAATTGGTCAAGTGTCTGGCTAATAATAATAAGTGACCATTCAAGTGACAGCGATGACCATTAACTCGAACTCTAAGCGATGTAAGTTGATTTTAACTAACTAATATTAATACGTATTAGACAAATAAGACAAAATCAATATTACAATATTTGATATCTCAAGAGTTTTTGACATTGTTGAAATTGTTTCGTAATATACTTCCTGGAGGGATACTTACAGCTGATAACGTCATTCTTGTTTGAGAAGTTGTCGGCATGTTACATGAGCTTGTTTCTGGTGACGCTAAAACAAAATGTGTTTTGTTCTTTCATATATATCGTTTATATTGTGTTGTACAGTATTATTATTATATATAACGTAAATATATATACCACAATGTTATAAGCTTTTTAATACATATATTTTTTTATTCAAGATACGACGTGAATCAATATAAAAAAAGAAATCCTAAAAAATATTTAGAGGACTGGAAAAATTTTTTTTTTCATATCCTTTTCTATTTTCAATAATTAAACTGTTTAAACTTGCACTGTCGCTATGACTTATACTAGTATCATGGATGACTCAAAATTTGTAACGTCACCAAAATATCAGGTCTTTAAACATTACTTATAGAAATGGTTTTTAACGAAATAAAAAAAATCACTCTTGCCTGAAAATGAATTAAAAATTTGCAAAAAAAAACCTAATAAACCGCTATAAAATCCGAAAAAGTTGTTTCATTACAATGAGTGAAATTCGCGTTAACATTATAAAACAATGTGTGAACCAATTTTTAATATCATATCATAAATTGACCGTTCCAGCGGGGATCGAACCTACATCTCTGACTGACCGTGTCGGTGATTTAGCCAATTAAGCTATGGAACGATGTACCCGTTAGATCGAAATTTTTAACCGACTTCCAAAAAAGGAGGAGGTTCTCAATTCGACTGTATTTTTTTTTTTCTTTTCTTTTTTTACATCAGTACTTTTGACCGGGTGGACCGATTTCGACAAATTTTTTTTTAATCGAAAGGTGGTGTATGTCGATTGGTCCCATTTAAATTTATTTGAGATCTAACAACTACTTTTCGAGTTATATCTAATAATGCGTTTTTACTTGACGCTTTTTTCGTCGACCTAAGTTGTATTATACCACATAACTTTCTACTGGGTGTATCGATTTTGATAATTTTTAATTTAATCGAAAGCTGATGTTTATCATGTGGTCACATATAAATTTTATCGATATCTGATAACTACTTTTTTAATTATCTTTGATAACGCGTAGTTACTTGACTATTTTTTCGTTGATCTACGTTGTATTACTCGTCGATGTAATTGAAGTCGGTTTTTTTTTTCATTTGCGAGCAAACACAATTATTGGTATAATGATTTTATATTTGGTTCTAAGAGACCGCGGCGCTGTATATAGTGAGTTCTTTATGGAATTGGAATTTTTGGTAACTACGGACTATGCTTGAACGGTCGATTTTTTTAACTGAGGTAAGGCACAGCAGGAATTACCTGCTCAAAATATGGAGCAGCCCGACTGGGGTAGTATCTCGACGTTACAGAAGATCACAGCAAAATAATACTGTTTTCAAGCAGTGTTGTGTTCCTGTTGGTGAGTAAGGTGACCAGAGCTCCTGGGGGGATTGGGGATTGGGTCGGTAACGCGCTTGCGATGCTTCTGGTGTTGCAGGTATAAGCTACGGTAATCGCTTACCATCAGGTGAGCCGTACGCTTGTTTGCCGACCTAGTGACATAAAAAAAAAAGAATTGTTCAGAATTCCCTAATGTGTTTCTTGCCGATTCTTGCTGCAGAATCTATATCGGTGGTAGTCTCACTTTTACAATAATAATAATAATAATAATTTTTAAAATTTTAATTTGTAAAATGACGATTCGAAAGTGCTCTTGGAGCCTATTTGAATAAAGCTATTTTTGATTTTGATTTTGATTTTGTGCGGGTAACACAAAAACAAACGGTACGGGTGTGTGTAGTGCGGCGGGGCTCACCGGCGCCGGGCCGGCGCGCGTCCAGGGCGCGCCAGATGTCGCGCACGTCGGCGTGCAGCGCGCGCAGCGAGCGCAGCACCGCGCCCGCCGGCGCCGCCGAGCGCTCCGAGCCCGACGACGCGTCGCTCGCCGTCGCCTCCTGCGGCAGCGGCTGACTTTATGCTGCGGCTCTCGCTTCACGCGCTTACGGCGCTTTACGGCTTGACGACGGGAACTCGCGCTTAATTGTTTACTTTATGCTGCGGCTCTCGCTGTACGCGCTTACGGCGCTTTACGGCTTGATGGGAACTCGCGCTTTAGTTGTTTACTTTATGCTGCGGCTCTCGCTGTACGCGCTTACGGCGCTTTACGGCTTGATGGGAACTCGCGCTTTAGTTGTTTACTTTATGCTGCGGCTCTCGCTGTACGCGCTTACGGCGCTTTACGGCTCGACGACGGGAACTCGCGCTTTAGTTGTTTACTTTATGCTGCGGCTCTCGCTGTACGCGCTTACGGCGCTTTACGGCTCGACGACGGGAACTCGCGCTTTAGTCGTTTACTTTATGCTGCGGCTCTCGCTGTACGCGCTTACGGCGCTTTACGGCTCGACGACGGGAACTCGCGCTTTATTTGTTTACTTTATGCTGCGGCTCTCGCTGTACGCGCTTACGGCGCTTTACGGCTCGACGACGGGAACTCGCGCTTAATTGTTTACTTTATGCTGCGGCTCTCGCTATACGCGCTTACGGCGCTTTACGGCTCGACGACGGGAACTCGCGCTTAATTGTTTACTTTATGCTGCGGCTCTCGCTGTACGCGCTTACGGCGCTTTACGGCTCGACGACGGGAACTCGCGCTTAATTGTTTACTTTATGCTGCGGCTCTCGCTATACGCGCTTACGGCGCTTTACGGCTTGACGACGGGAACTCGCGCTTTACCTGTCGCCTCCTTGTACTATTGTACTGTGCTTATTACGTTAGTGTAGATGTCTATGTATTATTATTTCTATTTCATTTATTATCTAGGAAGCCAGCACAGTCAACAGCGTTACAATTTTGTTAGTTTATATATACTGTTAAAATAAGCATCGCTTATTGTGGCTTCTTGGCACAATTCAAGTTTTAGTTTGTAATATTAGACGAAACATCGCTTATTATCGATTACTGATCGAATTCGCGCTTATTTTGATAATGTTTGACAAATAGTCGGTGCGTATAAGAGAAACAACGAGTTGTTCTAATGACAATTGTAATAAAGTTCGTAAAAATTATATTTTTTGCAAGTGATAAGAAAATAATATTTGACAGGTAATCTGTAGTTAAAATTAAATTTCATAACAATATATTAAAAACAACACAAACTACGCATACATATATACAATATTTAAAGACACGTAATAAAAAAAAAACACAACATCGACAGCAAATTGGAAATTGAGAAAAAAAAACGATGAAATGGATGCTTTGACACCTAGAAAAATGGAGAAAGCGAAATAAAATATGAGTATAAACGACGAACAAGAGAAATACGAAAAACGAAGACGCATTTCGAACATTCACAAAGAATATGAACAAATAAGCAAACAAATTTTTTTAGCTAACTAAATCCTTTGCATAAAAAAAATACGAGCAAAACTTAAAAAATCGATAATTAAGTTTAGCATAATTTTGGTCGGTGGACTCACGTCTGCATTAGGGATACTAAGATAGAATGATTAGTTCTCTTAATGTAAGCTGCAGTAGTGTAACAAGTAAACGATCAGTAATAAAACTAAAAATCGAAATAACAAAAGCACGGGCACTATAATAAGCCTGTGGATATAACTTTATATCGACGCTTGAAAGGCAATAATTACTAAGCGACATGTTGGCAACTTTACGCTAGAGCATTTCAAAGATTTTTTTTTTTGAAAAAAAAATCATCAAAATCGCCTATTAGTCATTGTTACTCGATTCTAACGGATTTTAAATGCAGTTTGAAAGCTTCGTAAGCTGATATTTAAGGATTATTAATTTTCTCAATATTTTAAGAAATAGTGTCGATATCGCACAAAATGTCGTTTTGTAATTATTGCCTTTCAAGCGTTGATATATATAAAAAAAAACGATAACAAAATATATCAATAACAGATATGTGAGCCGAAGGAAAATCCATCGGAAGCAACGTAAAGGACGAGGCAAAAGTAAAGAGAGGGGCGAGGGCGGGCGCGCACGAGTCTGAAAAATACATCGGAAGCAACATAAAAGACGAGGCAAAAGTAAAGAGAGGGGCGAGGGCGGGCGCGCACGAGCCTGGAAAATACATAGGAAGCAACATAAAGGACGAGGCATAAGCAAGAGTGTCGCGAGAGCGGGCGCCCGAGCCTGGAAAATACAAATGAAGCAACATAAAAGACGAGGCAAAAGTAAAGAGAGGGGCGAGGGCGGGCGCGCACGAGCCTGGAAAATACATAGGAAGCAACATAAAGGACGAGGCATAAGCAAGAGTGTCGCGAGAGCGGGCGCCCGAGCCTGGAAAATACAAATGAAGCAACATAAAAGACGAGGCAAAAGTAAAGAGAGGGGCGAGGGCGGGCGAGGGCGGGCGAGGGCGGGCGCGCACGACCTGCGGCGGCGCGGCGGCGAGGCGGCGCAGCGCGCGCTCGATGTGGCGCAGGCGGATCTCCTTCTCGCCCAGCAGCGCGCGCGCGCGGTGCAGCGCCACCTCCAGCTCCGTGGCCGCGCGCTCCTCCTGCGCAACCGCACCACGCTACTGCAGGCGCCCCACGCACCACGGCGCTACTACAGGCGCCACAGCGCACCACAGCGCTACTACAGGCGCCACACCGCACCACAGCGCTACTACAGGCGCCACACCGCACCACAGCGCTACTACAGGCGCCACACCGCACCACGCTACTACAGGCGCCCCACCGCACCACGGCGCTACTACAGGCGCCACAGCGCACTACAGCGCTCGCGGTGGCGGCGCCACTCGTCTTCGAGAATCGAGATGGATATTTGTATTTGTACAAATATTTCTATCCGGTGTCGATGTCTGTCCTTGTGGGTCTATCCGTGCCTCAGAGAGAACGTTGAGCCGTCGGTCTCGGTTGTTGTCATAAATGTGTATGGTCTATGGTTGAGTGAGAGACGACATGTGAGAGAAGGTTGTGAGGGAAACCAAACCCAATGAAAGTCGATCTAACACCAAGTTTATTAAGATTACTTTGAGTATATATAGGCAGAAGTACAGACGTCATTCGACGTAATTCGTAGCAAACAAATATCAATTTCATTAGAAATCTGCATCAGTAAAATAACAATTTCGTAATAAATCAGCTAAATTAAAGAGGTTATTTATTTGAAAGACAATCGTATTGCTCAATCTGCGTTAACCCGTACAGCCTGATAATGTACATGGAGAAAGAGGCATATGCCCAACAGCGAAATGTTACGGACTGAATGCGAACGCGAAGACAAACCAAAAAAAATATTATTCACTTTTATAAACAGTAAGAAAAACCAGATAACCTTTTATAAGCAGTGACAAAAAAATAACATACTCGTATCGTAGCTGAAAAACGCCGGAACACAATTCAAAAATATTTCTATTTCTTAAATTTTTTTTACTTTAATTTATTTTTTCTTCAGATAGAAATTCCCCAGAGAGAGCTAAGCCAGAGACAAAAATATCCTGCTGCCTCCTAACTCATTCACCTCGCACACCTCCTACTGTTTCATAAATAGTAAAAAAATATATATCTTATTGACTGGTTAGTTTTTACCACAAGAATACAATTTTAAAATATTTATACTAATTCGATAACATTTTTACGGCAGTTTCTCATTACCAAACGTAACTTTTTCAGAGGAGGCAAAACCAGCGATAAAGATATGAAATTTAAACCATATAATCGGAACATAGACTGACGAAGTCTCGGGCTTCCCACGCAGTACTGTATTATTTATTATGGGTTAGCAACGTCGCCGAAATATGTGGAATTCCATAATAGTAATCGGTAAATTCCGTTGAATCAAAAATGTTTGTTAATGTTGTTTTATTATTAATACCTTTTTCAATAACCTATTTATCTCTGGTTTTACTAGCAATAAAATTTTAACACAGTTTATATGGTTTACGTAAGAAATAGCAATATATAAATAATATTACTTTCATAGTGGTGTTCCTGTGGTGAGTAAGGACCATTGGATTGTGAGTAGGGTCGGCAACGTGCTTGCTATCCTTCTGGTGTCGTAGGCATCTTATAAGCTACGGTAATCGCTTACCATTAAATCGACTGTCCCTACGTTCAGTATCGAAACTGAAAATTTCCTATTTTATTTATTGCATGAAAAACTACTTTTTATGTATATTTTCAAAGAAAAAAGAGAAAATGCTATAAAATACACATAAAATCACATTTTCCACGAGCTTATACTCAATATCGATACTTAACAAATCATTCAGCGTAAAAAATGTAAAGTGCCTTTTTTCATTTCGATATTATACGTAGGGACAGTCGAGATAAGCCTTACGCTGTCGTGCCGACCTAGTTATCATCATCATTTCAGCCTAGTACAGTCCACTGCTGGACATAGGCCTCCATGTGTCGCCTACAGTCACCGCTGGGCGCCGCGGTCGCCACCGCCCGCCCAACGCGGTGACTGTGGGCAGCACCCGGAGCCCGGCCCAGCAGTGGGCGTGTGGGCGTGGGCCGCGGCGCCACTGACCGCGGGCGCGCGGTGCGGCGAGCCCCCCCGCAGCGCGGCGCGGCGCGCCCGCAGCACGGCGCGCGCGCGCCGCATGCCCTCGCGCTCCACCAGCGCGCGGTGCCGCACGAACTCCAGCTCGGGCGCGTCCGCCGTCTCCACTGCACCTGGAACGTATATTTTTTAATGTAGGCAGAATCTAACGGACATAACGGACAACAACTGAGGTAGGGCACAGCAGGAATTTCCTGCTCAAAACACGGAGCAGCCCGACTGGGGTAGTACCTCGATCTTACAGAAGATCACAGCTAAATAATACTGCTTTCAAGCAGTATTGTGTTCCTGTTGGTGAGTAAGGTGACCAGAGCTCCTGGGGGGAATTGGGGATTTGGTCGGCAACGCGTGTGCGATACTTCTGGTGTTGCAGGCGTCTATAAGCTACGGTAATCCCTTACCATCAGGTGAGCCATACGCTTCTTTGTCGACCTAGTGATATTAAAAAAAAGAAAAAAAAAACATTGACTTACGCCTCAAAATGGCCACAGAACGGAATCAACTAACCTGACTAAACGTAGTCTTTGTTTGCCCTAACACACTAATCGTATAAAAATATTTTATGTTTATATTACTTTCAGGTGCTTGGAGTCGAAGAATTGGCACTTTCAGTACGCTTTGAAGTATTTCATGAAACTTTTGAAATTGGATAACATTGAAATGTTAACCGTTTAATCTTTTTTATTTGATTATGATACTATACGATTCAGCCTATTACATCCCGCTGCTAGGCTTGGCCTCTATTTCCATGGAGGTGAAGGATTAGAGCTTAATCCATTGCTGTTCCATTGCGGGTTGGCGGATGTATTTCCCTACTACGTGACGTTCGAAACAGAAAATAAATATATGTATAAATACAAACATCCATCCTGAGCGGGAATCGAACCCGCAAATTGTCGTTGTTTTAAGAGTACACGCACCACTACACCAGAGCGGTTGTATTATCTTATGGTATAGCTTTATACATTATTACCGCTAGACAGACGAGCTGCGTAATATAGCCGATTGAGACTGGACAAGGATTGCGGAAAACCGGATGTCTGGCGCGAGCTTGCGGAGACGTATGTCCAGCACTGGACTGCGATAGGCTGAAGTGTATACCTATATCTTATTATACAACGCTGCTTACTACCTTTTTATGTATCTTATATTCTATAATCTATTCGAGTTAAGAACATAGTGACACATTGTTTTCACTCAGCTGCACCACACTCTTTGACCAATCATATCAAAGTAAATTACAGAGACATGTTCATATTGGCGACTTGAAGTGTCATTGTCAGGTTTAAAAATGACGTAATTACCTATTCTCACTCAGTGTATTATTAAATAGTTCATAGTGGAACTAAAAATTGAAGAAATACTGTGATCCTACGATTAGACTCGCTTTTAATCCTATTGATTGTCACATTTTCAGATACTAGTGAAGTTCAGTTAAAAAAAGCCCATTAAAGTTTTTATAAGATTTTTTACTTTTTTTTTTTTTTATTTATTATTACCATACAAACATGTAACAAAAGTACAATTTACACATTCACAAAAAAACCAATTAGGTTTACATAGGAATATGTCGTTCAACAATCATTCGCAACACAAAAATCACAATACAGTTCTTAATCAAAACAAAACAACATAATTATGACGGTAGTATTAAAAGAAATCCGACTCGGTAAATACAAAAAAAAATTACATATACAAACATGTTAAATATACAAAAACAATATTGATACAGGCTGTTATAGCTTTTTCAAGAAATGCATCTTAAGTATGTATTTTATATTTGTTGGAGTTATATTATTTCTTAATTCTAGATCAAGATCGTTGACTAAAACCGGAATGAGATAGGCGCTGGTGCGTTTGCCGTATATATTTTTGATTTTAGGTATATTTAATTTTTTGTTTGTGACTTGACGTGTGGCAATTTTGTGTTCCTTTAACTCTTGAATATCCAAATTGAAGAATTGTTCTTTAAGTAAATTGTAATTTACAAGGTCGTGAACGGGAAGTGTTTTACAGATTTTGAATAATAGATTATCATTATTAGCGCAGTCCATTTTAATTTTAGGCGGTACAATGTTTTTAATTATTCTTATTTGCAATCGATGAATACTATTTAGATAAGTGCGATACGTACGTCCATAACTACTGAGCCCGTAGGACAAGACAGAGGTTATAAAGGCATTATAAATAAGCAAGCGTGTATGGAAAGAAATACGGTTTTTTATTATTACGATGTTGGCTAAAAATGCTCTTAATTTTTCACATATACGATTAATATGTGGTTGCCAGTTTAAGTTGCGATCTATTACAAGACCAAGATATGTGTGGTTGTCTACGACCTCAATGGGTTGGCAATCATTCGGACAAGTCATAGATAATTGATGGTTATGAAGGCAGGAGTGACAGCGGGATATTAATTTTTTTTGAAGAATGTCTCTTTTATGAGGTGAGCTAATGTGGACTAATTTTGTTTTTTGCGCATTTAGAACCAATCCTGCATCGTGGCACCATCTGCAGAGAGCGTCGAAATCTATCTGTAATTTTTCCATTGCTTCATTTATATTACTATCGGCAACGAGTAAGCAGGTATCATCCGCAAATTGAAAGGTGGTGCAGTGCGTCAGCGTTCTACTAATATCATTGACGTACGCCAGAAAGTGAACAGGCCCGAGGACTGAGCCCTGGGCTGTACCCTCAGTAACTTTCATGTCCTTGCTATACCAATGTTGTATCTTACTTCGTACCTTAACACTCTTTTACGTACGAAGAATGGCTGATAGATGAAGGTATCTCTTAATCCAACTTTTGTTCAACATACTTTATATAATTGTGTCACTGCTAGGCATGGCTCTCCTTAAGGTCACTCCAAACATCAGACACTTATGTATAAAATAAAATTTA
Source organism: Melitaea cinxia (assembly GCF_905220565.1). NCBI lineage: Eukaryota > Metazoa > Arthropoda > Insecta > Lepidoptera > Nymphalidae > Melitaea > Melitaea cinxia. The sequence continues at coordinate 3,388,601 of NC_059409.1, read as the reverse complement.
AATCAGAAATTAAATACCCCCATTCAAAAACAATAATACGTCTAATATTCAGACCATATCAATTGCAGCACCAGTTCCACGTGGCCATATCGCAGAATCATATAGTGCAAGGAAGCTACTCTTTGTAACTAACCTAGTAAGGGTTGGGTTTTCTGCTCTCAACCTGATTGCAGCACCAGGTCAAAGTTTCCATGTAATTATCATTTTAACGATTATACTGGCACATGTGAAGCTTTAATTCGATTAATCATACGAAAATAAAAATTATTTTTATTTTATTCAGAAAAAGCTTTACTTTAGCAAGGAGCTGATACTTTACAATCTGCTGGATTGATTTTTAACAAATATCAAGAACCAAATCAAAGAAACTCCCAAAGGAAATTCATAGAAATCAGACCATCTGTTCGAGAGCTGCTACGCCACAGACAAACATACAGACATTTGTGCTAAACTTATCTCTGTGTCGTTTTTAAAAAAAGCAAAAATGTTGACCAAATAATTTGAGTACCCGAAAATGGGTCTCATATACTAACCCAGATTTTTAGCTACGGCCCTCATTTCAGTGAGCTCGTCTTGGATTATGTGATCTAAGTCAGTGATCCCACTAAGCAGTGAAAGGTTTAAAATCGTCCCTTGACCTTTATTGCACCATTAGGACAGCAAATAATGGTAAGGTCAGCCTGATAGTCTCGATATAAGTTGTTATGCATATGGACGTCAGCCACCAGAACCACTATCTACGAATCCATAGCACATCCTAATACAACAATACTTGAGACAATTATCATTTATTTCCTATTTTCTCTAAGGTTTAGATACTTCATCAGTAAGAGTTTCAGATTTTGAGCAAAATATTACCTGCTGTAACCTACCTCATAAAAATTTATAGCCGTTGGGTAAAGTAGAGCTCGGGTAGCAAACCCGTTTTTTTAGCAGACAACCCAATATCATCGTATTCGCAATGGAATAGCACTTATTTGGGTGTAAAATTTATTTATTACGCATGTGGGTGTTAACAACTAGTGTCAATATATACCAATATACCTGTTGACTCAGTTATTATACCAGATAAATAAAAGACAACAGATCCCTAAATCTTCCAAGCCTTCTTCTTAGCCTTACACATTTTGCAGTTCTCTGCACGTTATTAGCCTTTTAATAGAATGATGATTATGTGGACACTAGCGTATTATTAGCCTTACAGATTTTGCATTTTTCTCTATGTTATTATTAGCCTTTTAATAGAAAGATGGTTGTATCGAAAATTTACCATTTAAGCTTTTTAAAGATCTATAACATAAAATAAAATCAAATACCTATTTCAGCAAAAGGGTATCTCAAACTGTACGAAGGTTGACACGCTAAATCAGGAAATTGATCTTCTAAATCATCCAACTTGCGCAGTTGCTGTCTAAGGGATTCCAGTGGACTTGACCAACCCTCGCCACGCCTGGAATATTATGGAATATCTACATATCTACTAATGCTCAAAATACAAATAAGTTATGTAATTAAGGAAGTTTAAATTTTTTTGATTTGCACTTAAACTTGGTGTTATTTGGGTTAGTTTTGTTTGTTGATAGATTAGCTGAATCTACTATCTTAAAATGTGTTAATTAAATTTTGCGTAAAAATGTTACATTGTATCTCTTAAAGTCTTAATCCAACTTTTCAAGAAATTTTAGAATGAAATTTTAGCAGAGCCAATATGATGCACAAGAGACTAGTAGTTAGTATAATTCTCAAAGTTTTGATTTATATATTATTCAAGATTCAAGAAGTATAAAATTAAAAGTAGCAAGCACAAGCATATTTTAATAGAATTTACTAAAGTAAGATCAATGTGCAGAAACTGAGCAGTTTGTGGTTAACTTTAAGCAGTCATTTATTCACTCCTCAAAGCCTAGACAAAGTGTGATTATTAGAGAATTTACAATATTACTCATCGTACTGGCAAAAAATCAAAAAACTAGTTTTATAGTCTCCAAAAGAAACATCGTTTTGTCTAGACTCATCATCCAATCATTCATTCGCAGCGAGGAAGAAATAAATAGCCAAGAATATATTTTAGACATATATTTTTTTTCTCGTTCTAAAACAAATTGCTTACTTCGGTGAATAATTAAGGCGTGACGTGGATGCTGATTTTAATCTCGTGAAGCATCTGCGACGACCGTGACCTTGAAAATAAAGAAAACTTTAATATTGCGACAAAATCTACATAAAAACTTTTTGCAAAACTCAAATAAATCCTAACGTAAATATTAAATCTCGATTTGACAAAAAGGTCTAAGCTTTGTATTTTTTCTACATGACATTTAAACTTAATTGTACTTAAAGTTTCTAAATGTTTCATTGCAAAGCAAATGCCTCAGCTATGAAAAAGAACATTTAGGCATTGTTTTCTCGAAATGTAGATGTCCTCGGAATATTATCCGACCGACTTGTGCACTATTTAAAAAAAGTTGGGTATTTTTAACTTTTACGGTTACCCAGTATTTAACTCATTGTTACTTTAACATCTAAATAAAATATAACACTAAACATTATTAGTCAGTCCTGATCCAGAACCTATAGAATGTATATATGTATAATTTATAATATTTACTTTTGTTTCCTTCAAATCGCGTTTAAGCATATATTGTTGTATAGATTACATAACCATCCTATCTTTTCTTCAAAACCTAACTAATTTTATAATTATTTTATACGAATTTATTATTCCACATTTTATAATTAAACTTACCGTTTATTGTTTCTTTTGGTTTTTCGTCAGCTGTAGTTGCATCTGAAGAATCTTGACAGTCAGTTGTTGCACCTGTTGGACAAATAATCGAGATCAACTAGGCGCTTTCTTATTGCTAGTTGTTGCGCTGTGTTATTGTGACACACAATATCAACTATTCTTTGACGGTTCGCAGGAAAGTGGACATAAGGTGCCAATCAAACCACTAATTGCAACTAACTTTCTTCAATGTTTGTATGTATTTTAGATGCCTGATGATGGTCCAATAAAGGATCGAAACGTCGCATGAATTTGCAATTAGTGGTTTGATTGGCACCTTATGTCCACTTTCCTGCGAACCGTCAAAGAATACTTATAACAAATGGACACAACGATAAATAATATTAACTATATTTTTAACCGGATTAAAAAAAAAAACGAAGGTTTCCGTGTGATTTTGGCGAAATTATTTGTGTCTAATTGACACAGCTAAAAGTTATACTTAAAATGTAATCTCTATTCGACTGTATTTATGCGTTTTTTCTTATGTGTGTCACATATCATAACTTTGTAGTGGATGTATTAATTTTGATAATCGAAAGCTGGCGCTTCTCGTGTTGTCTAATTTAAATTAAGCGAGATCTAATGAATATTTTTTTTTTGCCGTTAATGCCGTATTTATATTTTTATACTGACATCGAATTGTAAAGGAATGGTCTTGAAAGAATTTACCGCGCATGATCAAGAACTTTGACAAAACTTGAGACACAATTTTGTGACAAGAGATTTATTTATTAATAGCTAAATTATTTTGAAGACACCTCGGATGTAATGCTGTGTATGTGCCGTGTCAGCGGCGCCTAAGCACCGACGGTCACGTGTTCGATTCCCACTCGGAGTGGAAATTTGTGTTTATACAAATATTTATTTCCGGTCTGGGTGTTAGTCCTTGTGGGCCTCCCCACCGTACCTCGGAGAACACGTCAAGCTGTCGGTCCCGGTTGTTATCATGTACACCTGATAGCGATCATTACTCATAGTAGGGAACATCAGCCAACTTGCATTGGAGCAGTGCGGTGGATTAAGCTTTGGTCCTTCTTCTACATGGGGATAGAGGTCCATGCCCAGCAGTGGGATATTACAGGCTAAAGCGTAGCTAAATTATTGTTTAATTGCTAAAGTCTTACCATCCTTGTCTCTTTCGCGACGTCGACGTAGCGGCTCACGGAAGGCGACAGCTCCACGTTTACTACGAACTTTCGTTCCCGACTGCGAGGTATCTGACTGCAATGTCTACAGCACAACACGTGAGCACACAACTTAGTTAGAATAAATAATAATTTATTAACACTTTGAATATTTAATATAAATTAACTAATTAACTTTAAATATTTTATATAATACTTCAAAACAAAAAACAAATCCAGAAGAATGTCGGCAGCTATAACAGTATAAACAGTGACACAGCTGCCAGCGTCTTCGATTTTGAGATTCATTCAGAGTAAAATTCATTATTTATCCATTGTGGGTAGGTCAAGAGCAGTAAACGTTTTTAACTGCTTTTTAACCGACTTCAAAAAAGGAAGAGGTTACTCAATTCGACCGTATAAATATATATTATGTATGTTTGGGGATAATTTCGTCGTTTATGAACCGATTTCGATATATATATATTTTTTGTTGGAAAGGAGATAACCCAAGTGTGGCACCATGATAAGGAAACCAGAATCTGATGACGGAATCCCAGAGAAATCGAGAGAAACCCTCGAAAATCGTAGTGACGACTAGTGCGTTTGTTATTTTTTTTTTTTTTTTCGTCTATGTATTACTCGTCGTTGTATTACTTGTCGATGTAATTGAAGTCGGTTTTTTTCGTTTGCAACAAACACAATTACATAAATTTTTAACGCCAGTGCATTCCTTTTATGATGACAATTGTAAAATATATATAAGCCTATTTTATTAAATATTGAGTTTGAACAAATATAAAACTTTAAACTAAATTTTCTCAAATTTCAATATTTGTGCTTTACGACCCTTATCGAAATCAATTGGAATTTGTTAGCAGGCCTTAGGGCTTATTTGTTTCGCCACCTACTAAAAGTAGCCTCTGATATCCTATCAGTAACTTACTTGTGAGATAAAGTTTTTAGATTTTATTTTCAAATGTGAAATTATGTGTTAAATAAACTCACATTGTCTCTCCTCATCTTCCAATCGCAGTTGTTGTTATCAACTGACTTATTGTTTGTTTGTGCGTTGCTCTCAGAGTACGATGTCTCGTTGTCATTAAATTTTATCGTCAGATTGTTGTTCTTGGCCCTCGGAGGTTCAGTTTCCACAACTACACTAACTGACGTTTCGTTTAATTCTTTACATCTGTAAATAGATATCAATGTATTAATACGTGAAGTAAAAACTTTGAACACCTTTTTACGACAATTGCACGAACAGAGTGTGAAAAATCGCACACTTATAGTTTATACAAAGAAGGAGCGCAGAACGCTAATATTTATTTTAAATAATGCATAAAAAATACATTAAATAAGGTAAAAAAATATTATACACACTATCATGTTTTTGACACATACACGCATATACAGGTGTTTGGTGGCGGGTTGGACAAACGGTCAGGGCGGTAAGAGGAGGTCATTGCCAATATATCTGGCTACTTAACTTAAGTCATTGACCTTTTGATTTTTTTTTTTCATGCAGCATTTAATTGTTTTTTACAAAATCTCCAGAATTCATCATTCAAACTCATAAAACACAAAAAAACAATGTGTTACGGGGCCAATTATTTTTATTTTTTGTTTTGAATAAATTCCCAACATTTTGAACCTCATTTGTAAGTGTGACATAAAAAAATACGAAAATGGACGAAATGGGACTTCAAAATTTTTTAGAGTTACAAAATTTTACCAAACTACAAACTTTAAAGTGATATAAAAAAAACTATACACGATAGGGTTTTAACTGTTTTTTTAAAAATATCCTGCATTTATGTCCTTTCCAACAATGGATCATTTGCTATCAAAAAAAAAAATTGAGTAGAGATATTTACTAAAACATTACGCGTGGTCTAAAATCGTTTACTTAAATAATCATAATTGGTAAGTAAAGTCATGTGTATTTAATAAACAAAACTAAAAAGGTTTTCTGAATTGAGTTTATAAAAAAAACAAGGGATTATTAATTTTCTCTAATGACGACCAAGAACCAGTATCACGCTTGTAGGCAGGCCTCCCTCGGGATGGACCGAAACGATCAGGACAGAACAATTCTTTAATTTCTTGTGTTTGAATTAATATCAAAATTGTTTAAAATGATAAAATGAATCAGTCTCTAGTTTCTAGCGCGCAGTTAAAAAAACCTGTTTTTAAGTAAGTGTAGAATTTATTCAAAACAAGAAATAAAAATAATTTGGGCACGTAACACACTCTATTTTTGTGTTTTATGAGTTTGAATGATGAATTCTGGAGATTTTGTAAAAAACTACGTCAATGACTTAAGTTAAGTGGCCAGATATATTGACAATGACCCCCTCTTACCCCCCTGACCATTTGTCCAACCCGCCACCAAACATCCTGTATACTCTTCTGTCTATTCAAAATCAAAAACAACTTTATTCAAATAGGCCTCATGCGAGCACTTTCGAATCGTCATTTTACAAATTAAAACTTTAAAAATTATTATTATTATTGTAAAAGTGAAGCTACCACCGATTTATTATGGAAGTATAGTCTTTGACAACAGTACAAGATTAAAACATAGATAATATTCAAACTTATAATTTAAATTATTTATGGTCGAATTTCGACCACTGGGCGACCAGTAGTAGTAGTGTATTATTTTAAAAATCACATCACATCAGTTTAACACATGTAATGGTCTGATCAAGTGGATCGATGCGAGACCGGCGCTGGTTGTTAATTGTAAAGCTTACAGAGTATAGAATAAGTATAAAATAATAATTATAAAAAAAAAACACGCGGGCGGGTTTTTTGTTTTTTTTTTTTATTTATTATTTTATTTATGTCTTTTTAGTCAGAAAAATTACGTAATCGGTTCAATTCATTAAAACAGTTTACATCATGTGGTTGAATAAGTAATTTTTTAGGGTCAAGAGAACTGATAGCAAGCCCGGAGAAAGATCGCACTCTGCTCAAAGCAACGTAAGCCTGACCTTTAGCAAATAGGTGACTGCTTAAGTCAACAACTATTAGTTTTAATATAATGAAATTATTATTAAAATTATTTGTTTGTATTTGGTATTATGTATTTGTTATTTGATTTTATTAATGTAATTGTAAATTGGTGTGACATTTATTAATTTTAATTTGTAATTTTAATTGTATGTTTTTTTTTAACCATTGTATTTTATTAGAAAGGCTACACCCCGAAGTTGATCGTCGTCTAGGAGGCGAGTTTGGCATGGCATAGGCGTGGGAAAGAGCAAAGTCCACATTTTTTAAACTTTAATATTGTATTTCTTTATTAGTATTACGGTAATAATAATCATGATATACCTTTTTAAAATCCTTGTATTGTGCCCTTCAATTTGATACCTATATTGTAGTATTCGAGAAAAAATTTTTTTTTTTCATTAACTACAATGTCTTCGCGCAGCCGCCATGTTTGATTGTTTTTTAATTTCACTTATCTAAGAACACGGGCAGCTAAGACAAACCTAACGATACCTCAATTATGTAAATCCGTTCAGTGGTTCTGGAAATATGAGGTAGTAAAGAATATTACATACAAACATACATACATACAAGATGCAGTCGGGTAATAATAAACTAATAATTAGAAGCAAGATTTACTAATGAACGTTAAAAATAATAACGCTGTCGCAAGTGCAACAAAATACACAATTTATTACTTATTTTCTTCATTCGAATTAACAAATTTTAAGTTATTTTAAATCAACTGATATGAGACACCAATTTTTATGAACAAACCCATAAAAAATTAAACTTTACCTTTCTAAAGGCGGATTTGCTTTGTGCGAGTTTGATTTTTCCGTTTCAGAACCTGTCGTCATGCTCATTTCGCGCCTTTTATTACGTCTTTCTATTGACATCTGAAAAATAACAATAGTTTTATAAACGATTTTTTATGTTGTAGAGGTACAAACAAGCACATGGTGTGCCTTATGGTTGGCGGATACCGTAGCCTATGGCCACTTGCAATAACATACATATTCGATTATCATAATTGCTCATGCTAGCATAGCCCTAGGTATAATCAATTAAAATGTGAAATTAGAGACATCGCTACCAGCTGAAATCTATCTGTAAATATATTTCATCTATACTTAGCAACTAACCAATTGTGAGTGTGTGTGCGAGTGTGAGTGTATTCGAGTGTAAGCGAGAGTGATTATGAGAGAGTATAATCGAGTGTAAGTGTAAATTTGAGTATGTAATTGAGTGCGAGTGTGAGTGAGTGTGATTATGAGTATGATCGAGTGTGAGTGAGTATAAGTGAGTGTGTATGTGAAAGTGTGTCAGCAAGAGTACTCACTCTGTGAGTGTGCGTGTGCTCACCTTGACGTCGTGCTTGAGGCGCGCGTACTTCTCCTTGAGGCAGCGGTACTTGTCGTGCAGCGCGCGCTCGTCGGCGGCCCGCGCGGCGCGCTCGCCCGCCAGCGAGAGTGAGTGAGTGTGCGTGTGCTCACCTTGACGTCGTGCTTGAGGCGCGCGTACTTCTCCTTGAGGCAGCGGTACTTGTCGTGCAGCGCGCGCTCGTCGGCGGCCCGCGCGGCGCGCTCGCCCGCCAGCGAGAGTGAGTGAGTGTGCGTGTGCTCACCTTGACGTCGTGCTTGAGGCGCGCGTACTTCTCCTTGAGGCAGCGGTACTTGTCGTGCAGCGCGCGCTCGTCGGCGGCCCGCGCGGCGCGCTCGCCCGCCAGCGAGAGTGAGTGAGTGTGCGTGTGCTCACCTTGACGTCGTGCTTGAGGCGCGCGTACTTCTCCTTGAGGCAGCGGTACTTGTCGTGCAGCGCGCGCTCGTCGGCGGCCCGCGCGGCGCGCTCGCCCGCCAGCGAGAGTGAGTGAGTGTGCGTGTGCTCACCTTGACGTCGTGCTTGAGGCGCGCGTACTTCTCCTTGAGGCAGCGGTACTTGTCGTGCAGCGCGCGCTCGTCGGCGGCCCGCGCGGCGCGCTCGCCCGCCAGCGAGAGTGAGTGAGTGTGCGTGTGCTCACCTTGACGTCGTGCTTGAGGCGCGCGTACTTCTCCTTGAGGCAGCGGTACTTGTCGTGCAGCGCGCGCTCGTCGGCGGCCCGCGCGGCGCGCTCGCCCGCCAGCGAGAGTGAGTGAGTGTGCGTGTGCTCACCTTGACGTCGTGCTTGAGGCGCGCGTACTTCTCCTTGAGGCAGCGGTACTTGTCGTGCAGCGCGCACTCGTCGGCGGCCCGCGCGGCGCGCTCGCCCGCCAGCGAGAGTGAGTGAGTGTGCGTGTGCTCACCTTGACGTCGTGCTTGAGGCGCGCGTACTTCTCCTTGAGGCAGCGGTACTTGTCGTGCAGCGCGCGCTCGTCGGCGGCCCGCGCGGCGCGCTCGCCCGCCAGCGAGAGTGAGTGAGTGTGCGTGTGCTCACCTTGACGTCGTGCTTGAGGCGCGCGTACTTCTCCTTGAGGCAGCGGTACTTGTCGTGCAGCGCGCGCTCGTCGGCGGCCCGCGCGGCGCGCTCGCCCGCCAGCGAGAGTGAGTGAGTGTGCGTGTGCTCACCTTGACGTCGTGCTTGAGGCGCGCGTACTTCTCCTTGAGGCAGCGGTACTTGTCGTGCAGCGCGCGCTCGTCGGCGGCCCGCGCGGCGCGCTCGCCCGCCAGCGAGAGTGAGTGAGTGTGCGTGTGCTCACCTTGACGTCGTGCTTGAGGCGCGCGTACTTCTCCTTGAGGCAGCGGTACTTGTCGTGCAGCGCGCGCTCGTCGGCGGCCCGCGCGGCGCGCTCGCCCGCCAGCGAGAGTGAGTGAGTGTGCGTGTGCTCACCTTGACGTCGTGCTTGAGGCGCGCGTACTTCTCCTTGAGGCAGCGGTACTTGTCGTGCAGCGCGCGCTCGTCGGCGGCCCGCGCGGCGCGCTCGCCCGCCAGCGAGAGTGAGTGAGTGTGCGTGTGCTCACCTTGACGTCGTGCTTGAGGCGCGCGTACTTCTCCTTGAGGCAGCGGTACTTGTCGTGCAGCGCGCGCTCGTCGGCGGCCCGCGCGGCGCGCTCGCCCGCCAGCGAGAGTGAGTGAGTGTGCGTGTGCTCACCTTGACGTCGTGCTTGAGGCGCGCGTACTTCTCCTTGAGGCAGCGGTACTTGTCGTGCAGCGCGCGCTCGTCGGCGGCCCGCGCGGCGCGCTCGCCCGCCAGCGAGAGTGAGTGAGTGTGCGTGTGCTCACCTTGACGTCGTACTTGAGGCGCGCGTACTTCTCCTTGAGGCAGCGGTACTTGTCGTGCAGCGCGCGCTCGTCGGCGGCCCGCGCGGCGCGCTCGCCCGCCAGCGAGAGTGAGTGAGTGTGCGTGTGCTCACCTTGACGTCGTGCTTGAGGCGCGCGTACTTCTCCTTGAGGCAGCGGTACTTGTCGTGCAGCGCGCGCTCGTCGGCGGCCCGCGCGGCGCGCTCGCCCGCCAGCGAGAGTGAGTGAGTGTGCGTGTGCTCACCTTGACGTCGTGCTTGAGGCGCGCGTACTTCTCCTTGAGGCAGCGGTACTTGTCGTGCAGCGCGCGCTCGTCGGCGGCCCGCGCGGCGCGCTCGCCCGCCAGCGAGAGTGAGTGAGTGTGCGTGTGCTCACCTTGACGTCGTGCTTGAGGCGCGCGTACTTCTCCTTGAGGCAGCGGTACTTGTCGTGCAGCGCGCGCTCGTCGGCGGCCCGCGCGGCGCGCTCGCCCGCCAGCGAGAGTGAGTGAGTGTGCGTGTGCTCACCTTGACGTCGTGCTTGAGGCGCGCGTACTTCTCCTTGAGGCAGCGGTACTTGTCGTGCAGCGCGCGCTCGTCGGCGGCCCGCGCGGCGCGCTCGCCCGCCAGCGAGAGTGAGTGAGTGTGCGTGTGCTCACCTTGACGTCGTGCTTGAGGCGCGCGTACTTCTCCTTGAGGCAGCGGTACTTGTCGTGCAGCGCGCGCTCGTCGGCGGCCCGCGCGGCGCGCTCGCCCGCCAGCGAGAGTGAGTGAGTGTGCGTGTGCTCACCTTGACGTCGTGCTTGAGGCGCGCGTACTTCTCCTTGAGGCAGCGGTACTTGTCGTGCAGCGCGCGCTCGTCGGCGGCCCGCGCGGCGCGCTCGCCCGCCAGCGAGAGTGAGTGAGTGTGCGTGTGCTCACCTTGACGTCGTGCTTGAGGCGCGCGTACTTCTCCTTGAGGCAGCGGTACTTGTCGTGCAGCGCGCGCTCGTCGGCGGCCCGCGCGGCGCGCTCGCCCGCCAGCGAGAGTGAGTGAGTGTGCGTGTGCTCACCTTGACGTCGTGCTTGAGGCGCGCGTACTTCTCCTTGAGGCAGCGGTACTTGTCGTGCAGCGCGCGCTCGTCGGCGGCCCGCGCGGCGCGCTCGCCCGCCAGCCGCCCGCGCAGCTCCTCCAGGTGGCACGCGTGCTGGGCCCGCAGCCGCTCCACCTGCAAGTAGTGTCGCATTTCTGTGCTGATTAAGATAACCACAGCCCCTGGGGACTGTTAGCAAAATGGTCGGCAATGCGCTTGCAATGCGTCTGGTGTTGCATGTGTCTATAGGCTACGGTAAGCGCTTACTGTTAGGTAGGCCGCACGCTTGTTAGCCGACATAGACATATAAAAAAGGGTAAGGTAACGACGCGTATCACACTTCTGCCATCTCACTGTCGTCATATACCATATATTGTTTTATTGCTGCAGAGGAATGTCAATTTACATAGCACATCTTGTTGTAAAATTACTGCCAATGATTATCGACGAAAAAAATCATTAATATAAATAATTAAAAATTATATTATAAATAAATAAAAATAAAATATAATAAACTCTATGATAACATAATTGTGTTTGCTAGCAAACGAAAAAAAAAACTATTTCAATTATCGGCAAGTAATACAACGTAGGTACACGAACAAAATTAACAAACACACTAGCCGCTACTACGATTTTCGAAGGTTCCCCGTGATTTCCTTGGGATGCCATCATCAGATCCTGGTTTCCTTATCATGGTACCTTTGAGATATCTCCTTTCCAACGAAAAAAAAACATCAAAATCGGTTTATAAACAACGAAATTGTCCGCGACCATAGTTAAAAAATATATACATATGGACAAATTGAGTAACCTAATCCTTTTTTAAGTCGATTAAAAACTATAATAAAGTAGCTTTATTTGTTTAAATTAAACTCACCTCAGCTCTGTAATCATGTCTCAATTCAGTGACTCTAGATGTATGTTCTTCTCTTAAATTTTCTATTGTAGCCCTATTTTCTTCTATCATATGAGACCTCTCCCTGTTTAGATTTGTTTGGAGCTGTGTATGGATTTCTGTAAGTGCGCGTTCATTATCTGTGGATATAAATATATATTGTAATAGACATTTGAATACTAAAATTTTGATTAGGCAAACTCTACACCTATACTAAAAATTAGACATTTCATATTAATTTTTTTATCAATTATATTTCGGTTGGTAGTTATTAATTTTTATTAAATTCGTTTCAAAATTTGAAATCAAAATGAACTTAAAAAAATAAATATAGTCCGATTGACAATATGCCAAAATCTAATATTAATTTTAGAAAAAGTATAAGCCTTAAAAGTCCTACCTATTTCTAATTGTTCACGCAATTCGTTAAACTTCTGATTAAAATCATTTCTTAATTTCGCCATATTATTTTCATGTTGTTTCTCCGCTGCTTCCGCGTCGCTTTGATATTTTCTTTCCAAATCTTTCAATTTGTTTTGCAATTCTTGCTTGTAAATACGTTCGGCTTCTGTTAATGCCTATATCAATAAATATAATATTAGAAATACTAATGTATTATTCCTTATATCGCCTGAGATATGAAAAATGTTTTCGATAAAAATTTGGTTGGTGCTACAACTTTGTAGACAAAGAATGATTTGAGCGAAGTTTCAGGTTCGTAAAAAAATGTTTAAACTCACTAAATAAGTATAGTATATTTCATTACAAGTGTGGAAAGGCTGTCATTGCAAATAGTTCCGACAAATGTCTAGAGAACGCACGAGTTCGGGAAAGGTAAAAAAAAAGCACGAGTATGTAATAGCCCACATCCCGAACGCTATACGTCCCTGCAATACGCCACTTTTTGAGCAACTGTATTAAAAATAGTTTTCCAATTCCATTAATCCAGATAAAATTTATTCTCTATCTTAGCTAATTAATAGAAATTAAGTTACCTCTTCCATCTCTCGGCGATGTCTTTCCGCCTGTTCCGACAAACGTATTTTCTTCTCATTTAAAAACTTTTCTTCGGCCTCTTTCAAATCCTCCTGCAACTCGGCTCTCATCCTCTTCTCCTTCGCCGAGAACTCCATTCTCATTATCTCCAACTCTTTTTGCAACGAAAACTCTAATCGTCTCCTTTCGTCCTGTTTATTTCTTTCAAACATTTCTCTCATACCCATATCGGATAATAACGGAGACTTTATAGGTTTTGGACTATCGTCTTGAGTTTCAAACTGATATACTACAACTACGTTATCTGAACTAGATTTCCCTTGAGATAATATAACTCCATCTAATCTAGGACTAGTCAAACCTTTGCTTAAACTAGATGCTGAATCAGAGGATTTCATAGGCATTATAGTTTTAGTTAATGGTTTAAATGTTGATAAGGGACTCGACCAATTTTTCGCAAATTCTAATCTAGGTGATTTTTCTGATAAGCTAGGCGTAGGTGATAATTTTATTTGAGTTTTTATGTCCTTGGGTATATCAATGCTATTAGACCTAGCACTGCTTTTTGGTTCCTCATCTTTAATCGATTTTTTAAAATCTTCAGAATCGGAATGTGTAAATTTGGCTTGTTTTGGCGTGAATTCTAATTTAGGAACTTTTATCTGAGGTATTGGAATGTCTCGTGATCTTTGTACTAATTCTGTTTTGGAATGCGTTTTATCGGAATTTTCTTCGACGCGTGGACTTTTTTCCTTTTCTTTTTCTTTACTATCATTTGTTATGTCTTCTTTAGTCTGTGCGTTTGAATCATCTAAATCGTTAAGATCTAAATTAGCGAATTCTCTGTCTGGCGAATCGATAGACGTTTCAGATTCGATACTTTCCATTAAATTTATTGATATTTTACTTTTTAAAGGTATCATTGGTGACCTATAAAGGAATGTATAATAATCATTTATAATCGTATTATAATAACAAAGTAAAAACATGTTTCGTCTTTAAACCACACACCAGATTTTAATACAGTTTATATTGCCTGTTTAAGAACGTTTTAAAGGTTATTTACATAATATAAGGTTGTAATTAAATTTGGAATTTTATTAGAAAAAATTCAAGCTTTTTTAATCAAGTCACCAAAAAGTCAATTTTTAAAAGCATATGTCGTTAAATTGACTTAATCTTAAGAGATGCGTAAAAATATTATAGTATAGCTATTTAGACCGTATAAAATCGAAGAAAAAGCTGCAATATTATATATTTCGAAGCATCTTAAAACTTTTTGTAATTTCAATGTTTGCGAGTCCAAGTTGCAGTTATATTACATAGAACTAAATAAATAACTATATTCTTGGTTACTTTTGATAAAAACTTCCTACACCATTTTTTATTTTACTTACCTCGGTCTCGACTCTTTATCCGAAATTGGTTCATCTGTAACGGATTGGGGTTCGATGTCCGTGCGTCGAACAAGTTCCGATATCTTCTGAAAATTCTTCTGAAATAGTTCTGGTTTTATGTAGTCGCCTGGCGGAGGTTTTACAAGACGTCTTCGAGGTGACGTACCGCGGTTTAGGCTTTCGCTATCTGAATAAATAAATGTATACTTGTTTGTTATATGTATGTATAGCTCTGGTACTAATTATATAATATGAATATGATGTATCAATAGTTTTTTTTTTTTTTTTTTTCTAACGTTATGTATCATCATAACATTAAAATTCACTAAAGAGAAAAAACAAAATTATAATTTAATATGTTGTTAATTAACTTGGGCGGTTTTGGTAAACAGGCTATGAATTCAAACAATTTAATTTTTTCGTTTATACCTATTAAAATAGTGTTCAGAATTAGGTAAAAGTATGGCAATAAACATACTATTTTCGGGAAACGAAAGATTTGCAAATGATTTGATCCCAAAATATTTTTTTTTAATTTGACAAAAAAAAATCATAAACTGTTTACTTATGTGATGACGAATATGCAATAATTCTATACACCACAACAAATACAAAATTTCTTACCCAAAGATTCCCTCTCTGAATTGGAAACACTCTTCACTTCTCTAGGACTTTCAATCCTAGGGGGTAGTGGGGGTCTAGACACTAATGGAGACAATGTATTAACTGTGTGAGTTATAGGCGCTAACGTGATAGGTGATGAGGTGATGACAGGCGAAGGGGCAATAATAGGTGATGGGGGGATGACAGGTGATGAAGGAATGACAGGTGATGGAATAGTGGGGGCTACGCTGATGATCGAACTTTGTGCGTCGTTTTGTTCTGATGAACTGTTCGATCCTGGACTGACTGTTGGCTCAGGTAGGTTTTCTAATTTAAATCTGGAAATAAAATAAATATTTAACTTAATTTGACTGTCAATCATCTAATGAAAGTTAAAAGAAAAATTATGATAACATTTTATACATTACAAGAGAAATTCAGTGGTTTAGAAAATAAAAAAAACATTCAATATAATCTTAACTATTATTAATACAGGATAATTAGAAGCAGGCTGAACCATCTCAGATTTGCGGATGACTTAGTTCTTTTTGAGGAGAAGCCAGAAATCCTAGAGCAAATGATACAAAGCCTTAACAGGGAAAGTGAGAAAGTTGATTGTTGATGAGACTGATAATAAATCTTACTAAGACCAAAGTAATGCCTGATACAACAAAGGTGGACATAGCCGTGAACGGAGCGACCCTAGAATTTTTTGATGAATATACCTACCTAGGCCAGCTTATATTTCCAAAAGACCTAACAGCAAAGGAAATAAATACAAAGATCGCCAACGGTTAGAAGTTCTGGTCACTTAAGGAAATCATGAAGTCACAGGACCTGGGCATGGCATTTAAAAGAAAAACTTTCAACACAGCATCCTTCCATGCTTAACTTACGGGTGTGAAACATGGGCACTCACTAAATCTCTAAGAGACAAACTTGCCAAATGTCAAAGAGCAATGGAGCGCAGTAAAGTATGGACAAAACTTCGAGATAGAGTCAGAAATACCGACATCAGGATGAAAACTAAGCTACCTGATATTCTACTACGCATCCACCAACAAAAGTGGTGGACCGGACATATGATGCGCGACAAAAAAGTAAAATGGTGTAAGGCCGTTTCAGAGTGGAGCTAAGAGATGGGAAGAGAAGCCCTGGAAGATAGTGCATAAGATAGGATGATCTCAAAATGACAGCTGGCCCAAGGTGGAGACGGGTAACTCAGGACAAACCACAGAGAAGATTATTAGAGGAGGCCTATGCCAAGAGGCCCACTGATAAATCATTTATATACTAACCGCACACTCTTCTTATCCTCTTCGAAACTTGGCGTTTGTTTCGATTTACCCAAAACTAAACTTTCAGTCTTTCTATGAAGCAAATCAGACGTTTTCTCTCTAAGTATACCCTTTGGCGGATCGCTTTTAGTAACGGAGTCTAAATGGAGCGATTTTTCTGTATCTGGACTAGGAAGATTCGAACGAGATATCTTGAAGAACATACTGCCTTTGCCTGAAATCGATTGATATTTTCTTTAATACATGGTAGTTAAAATTGGTCACGAAAATCAAAGGTAATTATTTAATTATTGTCCTACACCAAACAGCGCCCATATTACAGAGTAACAAACATAAATAATATTACTACTCCAAGGAGATGAACTGTAAGATTTTAAAATTCGACAAAAAATTGCGTTAATATTACAAAAAAATATCAAAACAACTTTATACCTATTATAAATACGAAAAGCTGTTGTCAGAAGAGAATAGACTGGCGTATGGCTTATGGGCGTATGTGGCAAATATTATTAGAAAATGTTAAAAATTTGGCTGAAATATTAACGAAAATACATACCAGTCAAAGGCAATCCTTTCTCTACTTTAGCAGAAGCTAACAGAGGACTAAAATGTTCCTCTTCAGGACTAGTCAGAACATGCATTTTCAAATCAATAATTTCTGATTGCTGTTTAAACAACATTTTAGGCCTTTCCAACGTACGACTTAATATATCCCTGTCTGAAATATTTCTGACAAGACTTGGTTTGGCCGATACTGGATTTTCCACGCTTCGTCTTAAGGGCGAAATTCGAAGATCACTCAGTTTTTTATCAAGTCTAGAAATTGGTGCAAGCGGTGGCCTCCCTAAAGGTTTTAAGCGTCGGTTCCCAGGCACTAATGTTGCGTTTGTGTGATCTTTTACATCTGATCCATGTTGTTCACTATCTGTGCTTAAATCTTCATCTTCACTTTCGACTTTGGTTTCGACGCGTTCCAGATTTTTTGTATTTTCTTCTGATGTAAGAAGTTCCTATATCGAATGGAGAAAAATTATGGTTTGATAACATATT
Organism: Melitaea cinxia; assembly: GCF_905220565.1. Taxonomy (NCBI): domain Eukaryota; kingdom Metazoa; phylum Arthropoda; class Insecta; order Lepidoptera; family Nymphalidae; genus Melitaea; species Melitaea cinxia. The sequence continues at coordinate 3,371,179 of NC_059409.1, read as the reverse complement.
GATATTGTTAATAACTAACACACACGTAAGGTATTGCAGTTATTGGTTTCACTTATGTAAATCACAATTAGATATAAGTAATAGTTAAGAATAGTCCCAGTTTTTTATTATGTCTAGGTGCTCATAAAATAGTTAACTAAATAAGGAAGTTAAAAGAGTAGACTACAATGGTATGTTTTTTTTTTTTTGAATTATATTTTAAATTAATAAAACTTGTAATTAATTGAGTATTTAAAACGTCATATTTTTAAAAACAAAAAATTTGTTATAACTATTTAGCACATGCGCATTAGTTTGTTTCGATAGAGAGTTTAGGCCATTGCTAAAAATAATTCATACACATAACACTTTAATTTATATAATTTCATACTAATTTGTATCTTCAGACTACACAGAGACTTATGCTAAGACAGAAATACAACAATTCAATAGTATTCAACATATTTGCGTAATTATTCTGTTGTCAATTTGAATATTTGAATACTAATTCTTCATTTTTGCTGAAATCAATACATTATTCAGTAAGAAAATTTAATCCCATTGAGAGACAAACTTCTTAGCATTACATGAATTCACCGTGCGGGTGTCGGGTCCATCGTGTTGCAGAAGGAGAAACTCAGAGCAGTTCCCAGGAATTGCGAGCTAGGTGTAGGTTTAAGGAGGCCCTCATTGAGATGTGCATCAACGCTCACGTTCACTGCTCGAGTTTCCGGCCCTGCCTAGCCAAACTTGACAGGAACCTGTTAGTGCAGCCTTGGACACTCGTTCTAAAATACAACTTACTGCAGTTCTCGACAGGCCAAGGTTTTTAATTAGGCCAGGCTTTCAGAAGATTATAGAGAGATTTTGCTGGTATACCTCTCGCTCCTACTTCTACCGCGTATAAATTAACCACATAACCATTTTTGGTACGTTCGTTTTTTAGATCGTAATATTTATTTAATTTTATTGTGTGGTCTTTAGGAATGTTGGTTTCCCACGGTTCAATGAGCTCTACTAGTATTATATGTTTAATGTGTCTAGAAAAGAGGAATACGTCAGGTCTGGATGACGAAACACCAACATCGTCTGGTATTTTATAGTGCTGGTCATACGTTAAAATAGTCCAATCAGGTGTAGTACCTATGATTGAGAAAGGCAATTTGTCGTTTGTGGTCAATCCTTTTTGGGCTCTAGCTACTGAAAGACTGCTTCATGTATGACTTCAAGTACTCTGTCATGCCTAGCAGTACCTACTGCCTCACCACAAGTATAGCAAGATTTTTCAGAGGCCTTCCTCCATCTTACTAGGTTACTTTAGTCTGGGAGGGGAAAATAGAAGAAATAAAACCGTTTCCATATTTGACTTGCTCATTGATTCTATTGGTGGTAAAAATGCTTTTCGCTCTAGAGACTGAGACACAGAACTGTGTTTGATTCCAGCTCCAAGTCTGGGTTTAATATTTATCTAGGCATTATGATATTATTTACGACGAACAAGCATTAATTTAGTATACAATAATAATTATACAATAATCTTTGTATCTTAAGCCATATTTCAATACTAGCAACCCGCCCCGGCTTCGCACGGGTGCAATGCCTATACTAAATATACTACAGAATGACTTTATTTATAGTGTGAAGCTAGCTTATAGCATGGTTATTAACATAATAACAACAACATTCAAATATGCGTCGTTGATTACACGTTGTTGTAGAATGCGTTGAAGAAATAAAGGTTCTTTGTAGGTGATAGCGTGATATTATGTAGCCTATATATTGACCCGACTAATAATAATATTCGTGCCAAATTTGAAGTAAATCCATGCAGTACTTTTTAAGTTTATCCCGGACACACATACAGACAAACAGACGAAAATTCTAAAAACTATAATTTTTGCTTCGGTGTAGACTGTAGATCACACCCAATATTCTTTTAAAAAAATATTTAATGTACAGTTTTGACTTTCCTACCATTTTATTATATGTATAGATTTTTGTTATGTAATTTGACAGTGGATTTTTTTATTATAGACTAGATAATACCCGCAACTACTTCTACCTCATTAATTATTAACATTACAAACGATTTTCTATGTCCAGAAGAGAAAACACTAAAATGACACAAAGTTTCCTAATAAAAATATTATTTCATCACGTATTGTACATTTTTTTTTTATTTATTTAACAAACACACAATTGTCTTTTTCTAAGGTGAGCAACTTAATGCTTATGTTATAGGTATCAGCTGACTAATATAGCAATAACTTTTTTTTTTTTAACCGACTTCCAAAAAAGGAGGAGGTTCTCAATTCGACTGTATTTTTTTTTTTTTTTTTTTATGTATGTTACATCAGAACTTTTGACCAGGTAGACCGATTTCGACAAATTTTGTTTTAATCGAAAGGTGGTGTGTGCCGATTGGTCCCATTTAAATTTATTTGAGATCTAACAACTACTTTTCGAATTATATCTAATAATGCGTTTTTACTTGACGCTTTTTTCGTCGACCTACGTTGTATTATACCACATAACTTTCTACTGGGTGTACCGATTTTGATAATTTTTTTATTGTTGGGTAAGGGGATATCCCTAGTTTGGTACCATGATAAGGAAACCAGGATCTGATGATGGGATCCCAGAGAAATCGAGGGAAACTCTTGAAAATCCGCAATAACTTTTTACTGGGTGCATCGATTTTGATAATTTTTACTTTAATCGAAAGCTGATGTTTATCATGTGGTCACATATAAATTTTATCGAGATCTGATAACTACTTTTTGATTAATCTTTGATAACGCGTATTTACTTGACATTATTTTCGTCACCTTGCGTTGTATTATACCTCATAACTTTTTACTGGGTGCACCGATTTTGACGTTTCTTATATAAATTAAAAGCTACTATTCGTCACGTGGTCCCATTCAAATTTAATTGAGATTTGATTAGTAATTTGTGAGTTATATCTAATATTGCGTATTTACTTGACGGTTTTTTCGTCACCCTACGTTGTATTATACGTTATATCTTTTTACTGGGTACACTGATTTTGATCTTTTTTGTATAAATCAAAAGCTAATACTTGTCATGTCGTCCGTTTTAAATATGATTGAGATATAATGAGCAATTTTTGAGTAATCTTTGATGACACGTATTTACATGACGATGTTAAGACGACTGTGTTCATGTTCAATACTTTGCCACAACGCCATCTATCAAAATTGAATGAAATTACTTCGTTCACTATCGATCAAATTACAATATTCCACTAGAGTAGAGAGTAGCAGTTTATTCGTTATAAATATATTTGAGCTTTTAATTTTTGAGTTATCGCTAATACTGGGTATTTACTTGGCTATTTTACGTCGACCAACGTTATATTAACCTCATTACTATTTTACTGGGTGGACCGATATCGATGATTCTTTTTTTAATCGATAGGTGGCGCTTGTCATGTGGTCCCATTTAAATATAATTGAGATTTGACTCGAACTTTTTGAGCTATATCTGATATGGCGTATTTACTTGACTGTTTTTGGAGTTTTCTCTTTAAGAATCGATTTTCATTTAAGGCCCCGGAATGAAAAAATTGAACAGTGAAATCTACTGAACGAATGACCTTGTTAGAGATGGCGTTCAGACGTTTTCTAATAACGCAATTAGGTTCCGATAGATGGCGTTATTGATTCATTTATTTACAATTTGATATAGTAATAATATATTTCTTAGACTAGTAAGCTTTTTTGTGCCTATTTAGTATTTAGACAGTTGATCTGAAGGGGTAAACTCCAGTCGTGCATCGGAGCTGTGTGAAAACATGAACATTACATATTTTTAATAAAAAAAGACATAAACCGTAATTCAATATAAATCCGCTTCAACTAAAAAACCCGCCGTAATAAGCGATGTCAGCGCTTCGCGCGAATCGACGACGGGCCTTTTATGAAATTTCTGCCTTCAATCGCTAACAAAATGTTAGAAATAACAGTAGAACATTATATAATTCTACAATTTTATAATGTCGCGTCATATGGAATACGAACAAAGTATTACTATTTTTTCGTCGATCTACGTTGTATTACTCTGCGATGTAATTGAAGTCGGTTTTTTTTCGTTTGCGAGCAAACACAATTATTATTAAACGTAAATAAATTTACCGGGCTTGTCAAATTTTGTGAAATTTTATATGCAGGGTTTCTTGACGTTTTTGAAACTTCACTATTTTTGAATACATGGCAATATTTTTTTCAAACTAGCTAAACATCTAAGAAATAAACTTGAAATTTGACCAGTGTAAAAAAAATCCAAGTGTCTGCTAGAATATACGCTCCAAAATTACATTCAGTAAAAAAACATTAATAGATAATAAAATAACTGTATTCATACCTGCACTGACGCACAGGTGTCATCTTGCATGGATGCATCTCGGGCCTTTTTCACAAGCTCTCTGTATACATGGTCTAACGGATGTTCCCATTGGGTCTTCTTCGTGTCTTCATTGTAATAGTAATGGGTTTGAAGTTTCTCGTCGAAACTATTAAAAAATTATAATATTATAGTTTTTATTTAAAGTAACACTTTTTTTGTTTTTTAGTGCAAAATGCATAAACTGTCTTTAATCATATAATTGACTTGTATATACTTATATTAAAGCAACAATAAAGCAATTAACAAAATTAATTACCATAAAACTATTGGCCAACATTACAACCCTGTAAATGGTATAATTTCTTTTTTTTTGTACCTAGACTAAATTTTAAACATCGTGTGATGAATAAGGAAATACATTGTAAGGTTTACAATGCTTAGGCTAGACAAAAGCTTGATGCGGGCTTAGAAAGTCACTTCACAGTATAATAAAAGAAATTATTATATTAATCTACCTTGATCTCCAGACATAATATACCTAGATTGTTATGGATTCAAGCTAATTTAGGATGGAACACAAAATTAAATTCACCAATTTAGAATGTAGAAATGTTGAATGACAATAAATACTAATAAGTTATCACAATAATTAAATGTACAAATAAATAATAAATAAATATCTACACAATACACACACGGTCGTCTGTTCTTAAAGTAAGCAACTTAATGCTTGTGTTATAGGTAACAGCCGACTGGTATATAGCTACATATTTTTTTTTCGATAAACATACTTATAAATAATACATATATAAATATATAAATAAATATTTATATTACACCCAGATTCGGGGTGGGAATCGAACCCACAACCCTCGGAGCAGAAAGCAGGGTCACTACAAACTGCGCCAACGGGCTAGTCAAGTAAGAAATTACTTAGAAATCCTAAAATCATGGATTATGATTACAACTGATTTGACTTTACATTTTTAAAATATTATTTTAGTAAAACTAAATCATAAAAGTTTAGAATTTTATTTATACCATTCCATTTAAAAACATTAAAAAAACTTTAGATGAGTTGAAGAATTTTTAATTTTTGATAGTTGAATCCCATTTAAATAATATTAATTGTTTTAAACAAAAAAATATTTGTACAAAATCTATTGCAGTTATACTCACTAGGCTTTCCATGGTGCTGGTAATGCTTGCATGAGTCCATCTCGTGCCAATGGCAAGAGATGGCTCTCACTTTCGGGATCAATGCCCAACTGGCAGGCATAATCGGATATTTCTGTTGAATAATTTATATAATCTATATAATTAAAAAATTAAGACAAAAAGAGTACTTCAATATATTTAATATGGAGAGTAAATAAAGATAATGATGGCTAAGACAAGAAAGAACTAAAAATCTTATCAAAAATAAAATAAGAAAAAAACTATAATTAAAAACAAACAAAAATTAATTAACAATTAAATAATAAATAAGATTAATCACAGAATAATTAATTATATATTTAATATACCGATTATCTATGATGGCTTATAATAATAAGACATTTTTTATTATTACTTCACTACTTTATAAAATGAAAATCTGCTTAATAATTTCAATGAAAAGAATATCTTCTTATTTCTTATAAAATACAAACAATACAAACCCTCTGCAGATGGCTGACTGTTCTCATCGAATATCTCACGGCACACCACGGCCGATGGCGAACTCATAATTAGATCTCATATTTTAATTCATTTAAAAGCAATTCCGCACGTATCTAAATCATATTTATCGTTAAAAATCTCTTTATCCATTATTGAGTAACCGACAGAGAATAAGACATCGCCTGCTAAAGAAATTCTTGACAACCGTGTGACAGGCGACAGTTGCTATTTACTGATAAATGACTGATTAGATTTAATTTGAAACGGTGAAACCATTGCAATAATCAATAACAATTCAAATATTAACAATTTAATTCCAAAAAAACTAAATCGTGAAAAAACTGTGTGTGTTGTGACAAACAACCACCAAAAGAGGAAAAATAAACATTCCAAATTAGTACGATGTGCATTCAGTGCACCTTATAAAATATTGCATTCGATATTTCATAAACTACAAATATTTCAATGTACCTATTAATAATACCTATAATTTTATATTTCAAATTATTTCTCGCACCTCGCGGGGACATTATATAAGGATATCAGATCTTCGGCTTACCATTCTTAGAAATGTGGGTTAATTAGAAATGTTCTGCTGAGCCTGGAAAGACACTTTGCTATCGCACGGGAGTCGTGTATTTTACCGGGATAAAAGGTAGCCTATGTCTGTTCTAAGCCTAAAGTAACCTAAGCCACGAGCTCCAAAAAAATTATGGCAATCGGTCAAGCTGTTGAGCCGTGAAAGTGGAATAAACAAACAAACAAACTCACTTTCACATTAATAATAATAATTAGTACCTATAGATTAGTAAAGATTAGTATGGATAGTAGAAGGTCCAATTTCAAAAATGCCATAACTAAGTAAATTTTTAGGTATTTTCGCAATTCTTTCACTAGGTAAGTACTCTTCGTTGAAATCGTAAGATGTTCGTCTTTCTATTCAAACTTTCGAAGAAATGTCGCCTAAATTAATGGCCTGGGCCAACATTTTGGTATTCCACGAGAACTATGCATTTTTCCCAGTGAAATATGCAGCCCATGTTTGTTCTGGACCTCTAAGCAAAGTGTGTGCTAAATTTCATGGCTATCGGTCAAGCCGTTGAGTTGTAAAAGTGGAACAAACAAACAATCTCACTTTCATATTTATAACTAGCTGTGCACGCGACTTCACCCGCGTGGAATTTAAGAAAAAAGTTATTGCTCAGTTCGCAGACATAAAATAAGTTAATTTAAAAATAAAAGTAGCCTATCAAAATCGGTTCAGCCGGTTCAGAAATTAGCCAGAACAATCAGACAGACAGAAAAAAATTGTAAAAAATGTCATTTTGGTTTAATGTAGTTATGTACCTGTATACCTACACTGTATACTGTGTGGCTACGGTACTAAAGAATTTAGCCACCCCCTCTCTTCCCGTGGATGTCGTAAGAGGCGACTAAGGGATAACACAGTTCCACTACCACCTTGGAACTTAAAAAGCCGACCGGTGGCGGGATAACCATCCAACTGCTGGCTTTGAAATACACAGGCCGAAGACGGGTAGCAGCGTCTTCGGTGCAACAAAGCCAGCCCTGCGGTCACCAACCCGCCTGCCCAGCGTGGTGACTATGGGCAAAGCACATGAGTTCACGTTATTTTTGGCGTAAACTTGTGGAGGCCTATGTCCAGCAGTGGACTGTATAGGCTGTAATGATGATGATGATGATGATACCTATATCCATTTTCATTAAGTAAAAAGCTGTTATTTTAATATTACAAACAAACACTCTAATTTTATTTGTACAGATGTACAGATGTATAGATAATAGTATTAGTATTGATTAATTACTTGATCCTTGGGATTGATAGATTTTTTTCATTATTCTGAATTGTCTATACTTCTCTTGTTTTAACTTTTATCGCTGCAGGTTTTAAGTTTTTGACAGAATGACTTCAGAATGACTTGCCCGTTTGATCACACTCACAAGTTTGTTAAAACTGTCATGTATTTTTGTAATGTCAAGCTATTAGTCTGATTACAAAGGGTTTTTGCAAATAATTTTGAAATAAAAGCATAGAAATGGCTTCTGTAAAGGACGTAGCGTCTCTTTATCAAAATCTGAAAACAGAGTGGGCAAAGAAACCTCGCAAGCTTGACAAATGCGGCGAGTTATTGAACAAAATAAAGGTAACCGAGCGTAATTTGCCAATTATAAATAAAACGTTTAATAAAGTTTCTTAATAAAATAAATTTACTTTTCTTTTAGGTAGCACTAACTCATCTTACTTTCCTGCCTAGTAATAATACAGCGGCTAATCAAAAGGAGTTGATACTGGCTCGCGATGTTTTGGAAATTGGAGCACAGTGGGCCGTAGCCGCTAAAGACGTGAAAGCGTTTGAAAGATACATGTCTCAGTTGAAATGTTACTATTTTGATTACAAGTAAGTATAGTGTATTCGTTTTTATTTGAATTGCTAATAACATAAAAACAAAAGTAACAATAGTAACACAACCTTCTAAGTTCATTTATTAACATTCTGTGTGTCAAGTTACAATTGTTAACATTTAACCACAGCGCATATCAACTTACACATTCAAAATTTAATATTGTCTAGGTCTTTAAAAAAAATACATAAAGTTCTGGCCAGAAAAAAATTAAATTGTATCCTTATCAATAAATTAATATATATATGTGTGAGCAGTATGCAATTAATTATTTGTCAATATGCTCATTTCAGAGATCATCTCCCAGAATCAGCATTTATGTATCAGTTACTGGGTTTAAATCTACTTTTCCTATTGTCACAAAATCGAGTAGCCGAATTCCATACAGAACTTGAGCGTCTGCCAGTTGATGTAATCAGAGCAGATCCCTATGTGAGGCACCCATTGGCTTTGGAACAGTATCTCATGGAGGGAAGCTACAATAAGATCTTTTTGGCAAAGGTATACTATTTTCCTTTATAGGATTTTCTTCTAACTAGAAAACAGGTAGTGTTTATTTTAAAGAATTATAATGTAATATTCATGTAATTTAATTTAAAAAATACTTTTGTAGTTTTAAAATACTCTTAGCATGTAAATTTTTTTTTTTTTGTAACAAACTAACTTACAAATTCCATGTGTTACTGGTAATATCATCTGAGCTATAGAGTACAAATGTCAATAGTGGCACTGTTGAAAGCTATTAAACTAAAAAAAGATGAATTTGGATGTCCACAAACAGTTTAACAGTAGTTAGTTTAATTTTAAATTTTAGTTATTTAAATTCGTAACAGTATAAGAATATATGTATTTACATCCTAAAATAAATATATAAAAATTATTAAACTATATTGAAAACTAACTTAAAACTTGGAGTTTTAATGAGAATATTTCCTTAAAAGTAATATATTTTACAGGACAATGTACCTGCTGAGAGCTACACCCTGTTCATGGATACGCTTCTCGATACAGTCCGAGGAGAGATAGCAGCTTGTATTGAGAAAGCTTACTTGTGTATATCAATTACGGAGGCAGCACGGCGACTGAACCTACCATCTCAACAAGCTATACTAGAGTATGGAAGAAAGGTGAAATTATATATTTTTAATTTTTGGATCGAATATTCATTGTAAAACTTACAATTAATAACTTACTGTAACACAGTGTGAATTTTTTTTTCTGTTCAATTAGTTTTTGACCTTGAATCCACAGATTTTTTATTCCATTAAAATTTAAATTCAATTAGATTCAATTATTGCTTGCAATAAGGATAAAATGAAGTAATTCTTACTACAATAAATTGGTAAAAATGTGTTCAGACGGCAAAAATGTAATTCAATACTATTTAATTCAATTTTTTTTTGTTTTGGTATAAATGTAATATTATTATTCCCTTTATCATAATTTATTTTAAATCTTAGTAAAATATTGCTTCCTTTTAAAAAAAATTATTCCAAATTTTAATTTCTTATGTGCAATTAATGAAAAATTATATTTTAATATAATTTTAGAGGAACTGGATTCTCGGTGCTGACAATTGTTATCATTTCAATGCTTCTGAAGAAACTTGTGCGGCCGCCGCTGGTGTGTTCCCCTCGGCAGAGCTTGCAGAACAAACCATTGAATATGCAAGACACCTTGAAATGATTGTGTAAATGTAATTTTAGTGCTTAAATATTGAAATTTTACAAATAAAAATACCTAAAAGAGTTGTTTTAATTTCATAATATTTATGTTTAACTATAACTATTAACAGTAATAAACTTTTTTCTAAAATGTTTAGAATTTAAAGTGTATATTGATTATAATTTATGTTATGCTACATTCAATACTAAAGGCTATGTAGGGTTTGTCTAACGCTTAAGTGTATTACGTGACTTATATGCAAATGATACAAATTAAAAAAAAATATTCTCAAAATAAATTTACGTTAATGTATGTTTATTTCTAAATTTAAATAATCACACATTCAATTTAATTTTAATACTGATATAATACATACTGAATCTGAAACAAAAGTCAAACGATCCAAGTATGATTGCTCAAGATAAGAGATAAACTAATCTTTAATATACAATGTCTGGTGTAATTATTTTTACTGGTCTAATCCTCAAGGCACCCAATAAAAATTTTAAACACATTGACCAAGAAACGATTAATATCATGGATTTGGCTATTGGCAACTTTGTTAAAAAATCAATAAAAAATTAACTGATAGACATGGTCACTCGGGAAGGGGAAAAACAAACATTTACACCCAGTAACAGCACATTTCTTTATTTATCAATATAGCTTGTGCTAATCAAATAACAAAATTATCCGCCAACCTGCAGTGGAGCAGTGTGGTGGATTAAGCTCCAATCCTTCTCCTACATGGAGATAAAGGTCAATGCTGAGCAGTGGGATGTTCAGGCTGAATCGTATAGTATCATAATCAAATAAAAAAGATTAAACGGTTAACATTTCAATGTTATCCAATTTCAAAAGTTTCATGAAATACTCCAAAGCGTGTTGAAAGTGCCAATCCTTTGACTCCAAGCACCTGAAAGTAATATAAACATAAAATATTTTTATATGATTAGTATGTTAGGGTAAACAAAGACTACGTTTAGTCAGGTTAGCTGATTCCGTTCTGTGGCCATTTTGAGGCATAAGTCAATGTCTGTTAGATTCTACCTACATTTAAAAAAATGACCATTGCGTTTGTTATAAGCGCGAGTGTCTACGTCTTTTTTTTAACGCAAGAGCGAAGGGAGACTACCCCTTCTTTCTCTACTCTTCTCTTCCTTAAATAAGATATTTAGTTTATCTTCTAATATATAAAAGTTCTTGATTATATTTTTTTCTGTTTATAAACCCAATTGAGTAGAAATATATATATATTTTTAATTTTAACTTAGTAAGTCGTCACAAATTATTTATGGCGTACGTTTCACATTAATAAGCTATATAGCTATACAAGTATACATTAGTTATTCTCACCTTTCACTTGCTTTTTCATCTAATTCTGTCACTTCCATAAATAGTTTTACAAGTCGATTTTTAGTATTATCATCTGGAGGTGTTTCAAATTTTAGACTTAACGCTTTTCTTGGAACCTAAAATAAAATAAAATATTAGTTATAAAAGTATAACAATGAACTGAAAATATAATGAATAGGGGGTTTTATATCATGAGCAAGTCAATTTTTTCATATGGCAATAAATCCATTGATTCGGCGACGCCGCTGTCAAACATTGCAATCTGCGACGGTCATAAGTGTAAAACTTATTTTTGAATATAATATTAAACAGTTTTAAGACATGAAGAAACACCAAACGAGACAAAAAACTCTAAACGACCCTGTTATCGTATCACGGGTTAAAAACTATCTCGCTGAAAATGTGGATAAGACATTTGTCGATGTAAGTCAAATGGCGCGTTCTCTAAAAGAGCGCTATCGCGAATACAGCAACAGAAGCGACACCGCTTTTTGTCAAATGGTAGAAAGTGCCTATAAAGTAGTGTTACAAAGTTACGGGTTAGATGGTGCGTCTACATCCGAAGGTTCAGAAGAGGAATCTGATTTGGAGTTGTTAGACGAAAACAACAGTGCGTTAAATGATCGCTTATTAGCGATGTACAAAATGCAGGACAAGAAACGAGGGCCGGCCACCCGCAGAGCTACTGATAAGTCCGGCGAGCCTATCGACATACTTAGTAGCGATGAGGATGGTAGTGCGCCGAAAATACCGAAAATCAACGATCAAATAACGATAACACCACACATACCGTCTAGAAATGCGAATAGTACAGCTGTCGAAAATACATCGCGCCCACAACAAAATCTTACAATTACTACAGAAAAAAAACGAAAAGTTGACTCAAATAAAAATGCACCGAAGAAAAAGGCTGAATTTGGGGCTGTCAAAAATGTTAAGGTTAGCTTCGAAGATGTTGGTGGTATATCTGATTTAATAACACAAATCTGTGATCTTGTCCTGCATATGAAACATCCTGAAGTCTATACCAAATTAGGAATTAAGTCACCAAGAGGTGCCTTATTACACGGTCCTCCGGGAACTGGGAAAACATTATTAGCTCATGCAATAGCTGGTAAACTTCAGTTACCTCTCATAGCTGTCACTGGTACTGAATTAGTGGGCGGAGTGTCAGGGGAGTCGGAGGAAAGAATAAGAGAGCTTTTTGAAAGAGCTGTAACTGTAGCACCTTGTGTGCTGTTCATTGATGAAATAGATGCGGTGTGCGGAAACAGAATCCATGCACAAAAAGATATGGAAAAAAGAATGGTCGCCCAATTATTGGCCAGCTTAGATAGTTTGAATGATAATGATTCTTCTGTGTTAATATTGGCGGCCACAAACAACCCTGATGCTTTAGATCCAGCTTTACGAAGAGCTGGTAGACTAGAACAAGAAATAACTTTAGGAATTCCTTCTTTGAAGGCTAGAACTGAGATATTATCAATACTTTGTAAAAATTTAGCACTAGCCGATGATATTGATATGAACAAGCTTGCTCAAATCACTCCAGGATTCGTGGGCGCTGATTTACAGGCTCTGGTTAATAAAGCTAGTACATATGCTGTGAAAAGAATATTTGCTGATATTCGTTTACAAAATAAATTAGAGAATTTAAACAATATTGAAGAAACCAAAGAAAGCGAGGAAGTAAGCATTATTCCTAATGGTGATGGAAATACTGAAGAAACTGCGAAAGAAACAGAGGCTGCAGAAAACACAACAGAGCCATTACCGCCAACAGAGCCCAGTGAAGTGCCTCTGCAGGAAAATAATGAGGATACCAATGTTCCAGAAAAAAACCATGTTGTCAATGAACCTGAAATTAAGCCAATCAATCCAATCGATGAAGTTATGAGCCTCCTTGAAGATAACTTGCCTTACACGTCTGAAGAATTAGTTGGGCTCTCAATAAGAAATGACGACTTTTTAAAAGCTCTCAAAACAACAAAACCATGTGCCGTTAGAGAAGGTATCGTAACAGTTCCGGACGTTTCATGGGATGATGTTGGTTCTTTGAATCAAGTCCGAAAAGATTTGCAGTTGGCTGTATTAGCTCCTGTAAAGTACCCCGAGCAGTTAAAGAAACTTGGCCTCAACGCACCAAGTGGTGTATTACTATGTGGGCCTCCAGGGTGTGGTAAAACATTGCTAGCGAAAGCCGTTGCAAATGAGGCTGGTGTCAACTTCATATCAGTGAAAGGTCCCGAGCTTTTGAACATGTATGTGGGTGAGAGCGAAAGAGCAGTAAGAACCTGTTTTAGACGCGCCCGTAACTCTGCTCCTTGTGTTATATTTTTCGACGAATTCGACGCGTTATGCCCAAGAAGAAGTTCACAAGACAATCATGGAACTGCGAGAGTTGTAAACCAATTATTGACTGAAATGGACGGTATAGAAAGTCGCGAAGGAGTTTTCGTTTTAGCAGCTTCAAATCGTCCGGATATTATCGACCCTGCTGTGTTAAGACCGGGCCGTTTAGACAGAATCATGTACGTTGGTATGCCTGCAAACGAAGATAGGTTTGATATTCTTCAAAAGCTGACCAAATCAGGAACTCAACCTCAACTTGGCCCCGATGTCAACCTTCAAGTAATAGCCGATTTAACTGAGGGTTATACGGGTGCAGATTTATCTGGATTAGTGAGAGCCGCGGCAACAAATTCTTTGACAAATCACATTACAAATGGTACACTCGAAGGCGACATATTCGTTTCATTTGAAGACTTCAGTGCTGCACTTTTAAAATGCAAGCCATCGGTATCATCAAAGGAACAATTGCATTATGAAAAATTACGACTTAAGTATGCGGGCGGAGTCGAGGAGAAGGAAATGGAAATGGAGACTGAACTCACAAATGAAGAGTCCATGGATACCGTGTGAAATATTATTAGATTAAATTTAAGATGACTGTAGTAAGCTAATGATTCCACTATCAAGTCTCATAATTTAAGAGTGTTATTAAAGCAGTGCCAACTCAAATACAGTTAATTTCGATATATCAGATGTCTTTTACTGCCTTAAGTTCAAAGTAATTGTTTTAGTCAGAAAATTAAATAAATAATCTTTTTTTGTATGCAATATTGAAAGTATTATAGTAGTATATTACTATTTACATTAAATTAGTATTTGTTAATAATAAAAGCAATAATTAAAGCAATGCTATTTTAATATTCTGTGAATGAATAAAGTATTTTTGTGAGGGATACAAATAATTGGTAATCTCATGAAGCCATCTAATAATGTCTGCACATTAAATCCAGTGATAAAATAAAATATTTTTATTAGACACCTCTTTTATTCATAAAAACGTTTATTTATATTTTTACTAAGTATAAAGTAAAATTATTTTTAAAATAATTATTATGATAAAAAAATTATTAAAAAAAAGAAATAGAAAAAAATTATATACACCCAACATCTGAGGTAGGCTGTATTTCCGAGAGGTTTATCCGAAAACAACGCCAAAACCGTTCTGTATTTAGTACTTAGATTTAGATCCAATATTTAGTGCTTACTAACTTCAATCTAGAAGTAGTATTTTAAAAATAACATACATACAAGTTTTTACTTTTAACTTACGTTGAAATTAATTTATACGTAATAAAATTACGTAACATCTACATACCTATTTACCTTTTTGTTTCAAAATAATGAAAAAATTGCAGTTTACTTGGAGGGTAGGGAGGGGGTCAAATACAATTAACTCACTCTAGTTAGCTATTTTATTTATGGACCAATTGACCAAAGACCAAGACAATATAAATAAACAAAATATAGTAGGTACTCACCAAAACAGAGTGGAAGGCGATTCTAGAAAACTCTTCAATCGGTTCGTCCCAGAAGAGCAATTCATTTTGAATTTTGTATTTATAACCGTTTTTTGTACTTAACACTATTGTACGTGAGAATGATACTAATGGTTCATCTTCTGCTAACGAATCCGCTCTTATTTTCAAAATACCAGTTATGTTGAAGATAGTTGTGGAGTCCTGTATAATAATAATTTTTATTATTTAATTTATTTTAAAGGGAACTTCGGGTCGTGAGTGATATACGTTTTTAAATGTTATTAGCTTATTCTTTATTCTTATTCTTTTTCTATATACTTTTGAATTATTTTGCTTCTACCCTACCCTGTACAAAACTCTTGATACGCCCATGATAGATATATAGGTTACATAAAATATAGGTTAAAAATCAAGATTGGAAGTAGAAATGATTTATAAAATGTGTGCGCTTTAGACCACATGACTAAAGTAAAACTTCTGCACAATAAATAGGCTTGCAGCGTGTCTTGTAGCCGGTATTTTTATATATTTGATTACTTTCACATTTCTTGTTTATTTGTGTTTTTTTATAACTTTTTGAAAAATTCAGTATTTAATTTTTTTATGACTTGTGTTTTTAATGATGTTTTTTTTTTGTAGTCTATATTACTGTTCTTGTAATTTTTTTACTGTGATTTTTTTCATTGCACGTTGAGCGACTCTAAACTTGTGGAGTCTCTTCGTCAGTGTCCACGTCTCGGCTCCGTATGTTAACACAGGCAGGACGCATTGCTCAAAGACTTTTGTCTTCAAGCATTGCGGAATCTTCGAAGTGAAGACTCGACGAAGCCTGCTAAACGCCGCTCAGCCCAACCAAATCTTAGCTAGTTAGGCTTAGTTGGATAGTATACGAAATAGTATAGAGACGCGGGTTCGATCCCCGCTGGAGCGGTCAATTTTTGATATGATATTCAAAAATGTTTAGTATAGCCTAGGTAAATATAATCCTGAACAACTTCGAGAATGGTACCATCGACCGATACCGGTTTCGGTATGATTTGGATGTTAAACATAACTTTCGTTTTGTCCAAGTTCATACAGAAACCGACACGTCGGGAAGATTCGTTTAGGCCGGCCAGCATTTCGCCTAACTTATCCAACGCTCAACGTGCAATGGAACGGGCTATGCTTCAGGTTTCTCTCAAAGATAGGATTAGAAATGAGACTATCCGCGAGAGAAGGAAAGTAACCGACATAGCCCACAGAATTAGCAAGTTGAAGTGGCAGTGGGCTGGTCATCTGTGTCGCAGGACTGCGCGTCTTGGAAAACGCAGCGTAGGACGTCCTCCGGCCCGTTGGACCGACGATCTACGTAAGATTGCCGTAAGGCTGGATGAGGATTGCGGAAAACCGGGATGTCTGGCGCGAAATTGGGGAGGCCTATGTCCACCAGTGGACTGCAATAGGCTGCGCTGATGATGATGATGATGATGGATTTTTTCTATATATTTGTATTCATCCTTTTGTGTACTAACTGTACGTCTTGTGTGATGACCCGAATAAACGTGCTTCTTACTTTTTAATATAGACAAATACAATTAAACACGTCTAAGTGAAATTATTTATAGTTTAATTTTACTCACATTATGGTGCAGAACATCGGTAGTAAACGTAGTGGGGTCGTGTTGGACATGCGGCCATTTTTTAATAAGTTTCAGACAAGACAGTTTTAGACAAATACAATTAAATACGTCTAAGTAAAATTATTTTTAGTTTAATTTAACTCACATCATGGTGTATAACATCGGTAGTAAACGTAGTGGGGTCGTGTTGGACATGCGGCCATTTTTTTATAAGTTTCCCGATATTAGCCGCACCGTCAACTGTGTCTAAGTTACCTTCGAGTAAATTCTGACATTTTATCGCAAATTTTCGCATAAGCTTATACGTGGAATCGTAACCTAAAAAAACAATTACATCTTTGAAAGAAGTGTTATATTATGTAAAAGGAGTAAAATTCGAAAAAGTCTACCGTTTTTAAAACGCAATTAGATGCAGGTAGTCAAATAAACAATTGTTAAATTTGTTTGTCAACAAGTAATGTTTGAAAATAGCAAGTCATTATTATTATATATAATATTAGTATCTCATATATTATATATTTTTGGATATAGTATAAAACAGTAATTACGTAATTTGCTTTTACAAGTGATCGTCATAACCGCTTTTTTCGAATACAAATCCTTTATAGCCATTCTTTCATCGCTATCAGCATCCAGAAGAGGAAAGAAAATTTCTAGAAACTTCTCTATCACAACTTTGGCGTCTTCTGGACAATAATTCTTTTTGAAGATCGGCAAATCGCCTTTTAATGTTATTGATACTCCATCCTGAAAAATAATAATGCATTTAGACGGGTACAGGTTTTACATTGTTTTAATTTCTTAATTGAAATATTCGTCTAGTTTGCGTTAAAACATATTAGTTTATATTGAATAGAGCTGCCATTGCTCTAATTGTGCTATACAAATATGGACTAATTCAGGTGTACTCTACGTAGTTTTAAGTTTCTATTGATTCTACTTATAAGAACACCTCCCGAGGGACATATTTTATTTTATTTTATTTGGAAAACCAACGACAATAAATAAATAAGACATTAAATGAGTACAAATTGTACATTTCGACCAAGCCATTTACAGGTATTCGCATATGGTTATTTAAATGATGAGACCATCAAACAATGACAATAAATCTACAAACAAAACAAAAATCCCTGAAGATGAGGAATGTTTTAGTATTTAAGAATTTGTTGCACGCTCGACGCGGGGGCCAAAGAACTCCAAAGCAAATAATCTACTCACATTCTGAGGCTTAGTACAGAACAATTCTAATTCGTCACAATTTATTGCCAGTTTGTTAAAAAGCTCACTCGCTCAAATAATGAATGAATTGCGGCGCTAATTAGTATTAATTTTAGGAATTGCTAGCGGTTGGGTACGTCTAGTTGGTAATCTGCGAGGAACCCGATGCTAACTTTTTCCAGCAAGGAGGGCAATCAATGATGCCATTGATAATTTTTAAGAGATACGTAATATCAAAAAGTTGCCGTCTCTTTTCCAAGGGTAAGAAGTGGTATCTGTTGCATCTCGCCTCATAACCGCGATCCGATTGCTCGCACTTGTATTGTAGATACCTCAAGAACCTTTTCTGTACTGACTCAACACGGGAAATATACACGTTATATTGTGGACTCCAGACCATAGAGGCATACTCAAGGATACTGCGCACGTAAACACAATAAAGTACTTTAATCGATTTAATAGATTTAAATTCATGTGTAGACCTTATAATGAAACTAAGAGCCTTGGAGACCTTTTTTACTGTGTAATCAATGTGCCTATCAAATAAGAGTTTAGAATCTTGAATAAGCCCCAAGTCCTTCATAGATGTAACTTTGTTAAGCGTTACGCGACTTATTGTTGATTTTATACAGATAATTTATAGTGGTATATTTTCGAGAAAAAGTCATAGCAAAACACTTGGAAACATTCAAATCAAGCTTGTTTTGAGTACAATACTGCACAAAATTGTTAAGATCGGACTGTTGTGACATATCGTCTGTTAAATTAAAAAATGACATTTCTCAGAATTTTCTAAAAGTGACGCTATTACTGGAAGGAGTCTGAGAAACAGCATTATTTTTGTATGGAAAGACTCTTTATAAAATTACACGTCAAGCTCATTAGATGATACCATTTGGGTGTCATTTCGGTATCTGCGGTCATCGCCATATTGATTGTAGGAAAACGTTGCTCTGCCATTTTTTATAAATATTTTTATTTTTAAAATAACAAAGATATCTTAATCTTTATGTAAATACTTTTAAAATTATAAACAACACTTACATGTATATATAAAAAATGTAAGGAAAATTTTAATTTTAATAAAAGTAAATACTTTAAATGCGTGGATTGCAAAACTTGCTATTTTTGATTAATGTAATTTTTTTATTTAACCGACGATATATAACAAAACAATTGTGTACTTCCATGTTTTAATAATATGATTAATCTCAAATAGAAGTGTGCGTGTGTGTAAGCCTTACAATTTGTAACATTTACATAATCATGTACCAAATAAAACCGTTAAAAAAACTTCGATTATTTCTATTTGGTTAGAGATTGTCGAAATTTACTAAATACCATTAAACCACTTACCAATTCCCTTAAGCTGGGAAAAATTGTCCTCATAACCGTAACATAGTGATCCGGATCTATATAATCCAGGCATAGAGGATTTCCTTCCAATATTAGTGTTTTCAGAGGCAAATTCTTACATGGCAGGAAAATCAACACACTCTCTATGTTATTGTGGGATAGATTTAGAACTTTTAAATGCGGCGTTGTCGTTTTCAAGTTGAATCCTTCTATTGTGCTGAAATAATAAAAAAATATTATGGAATTATAAAGTTACTGTACATTTACTGATTATGTATAATATATAATATATTTAAGACATTAGTTGATTACTTAAATTGAAATCGGAAAATTATACAATGTGTTGCTCTGAAAAAACAAAGATTTTATTATACAATTTTTCTTTATACATTATGATACAGACAGACAGACAACAAAGAGATTCTATAAGGGATGCGTTTTTTTTTTTGAGGTACGGAACCCTAAAAATGAAATGTATTTTTGGGCACAGTATATTGAAAATTTCAGAATATTATCTTTAAACACAGATATAATCTGATTGAATTATGTAAAATTGTGCATCGTCTTATAAGTTTCTAGACAGACATCAAGGTTGCACGGTGTTTGATGGTAGTTTTTTTTTTAGTTTAGAAATCGCGTGTTCAATGAAAAATAAATACACGTGATAACCCCCCCCACCCTTAAAATTGTATTTAATATTTTCAAATGTTTAGTTTCCACAATATTACTCTACAGTAGAGTACATGTAAAAAATGCACATGTCAAAACATGTACATGTCATACTCACGTGATCCTATTGTGAGATAGATCCAATTCCGTCAAACGGTCCCATGACACGTCGCTCTGTAACTGCACAAGTTCGGACTGATTGCTCTCACGGTTCAAGGGAAAGTATATGAAATGACTTATATCTGAAATTTGTATTCTTAATATAAGACATGGCTGTAAATTAAAATTAGGTAGAGAAAAACACGTTGCGAATTTATCTTGGTCAGTTTTAATCCCGGGTTAACGTTGATAAAGTTTGAGCTACAAGTCAATTTGGGTATTCAATTACCCACATCATTAAAAACAATCAATTATCAAGCTAATGATTAAAAATGTTATAGGTAATTATCGATAGATATAAATATAATCATAATCTATACAAATAAATAAAATTGGAGTGTCTGTTTGTAATATTAAAATAACTGCTTTTTTCTAAATGCATATGGATGATGACACTGTACATATACGAAAATGACATTTTTTACAATTTTTGTCTGTCTATCTGTGTGTCTGTTTGTTTCGGTTAATCTCTGAAACGGCTAAATCAATTTTGACGGGACCTTCTCTGGCAGATAGCTGATGTAATAATGAGTAACTTAAGCTACTTTTACTTTAGAAATATATTTATTTTATAGTTCTGCGAACTGAACAATAACTTTTTTGTTAAATTCCACGCGGACGAAGTCGCGGGCACAGTTAGTTTACATATATCATATATTGAATCATAGAGCAAAAAGTAGAGTTAGGTTAGGTATGCAGGTTAGAGTATTAGTACGGTACTAATGGGCCAGCTATGTTAAAAATCACATATTATTATACCCAAAATCTAACAAAAAATCTGTCCTAATTGTGATATTTCTACCAATAAAAGTATTACAATTGGTCAAAAATGACAAAAAAAAACCAACCCGCCTGCCCAGCGTGGTGACTATGGGCAAAACACATGAGTTCACGTTATTTTTGGCGTGGACTTGTGGAGGCCTGTGTCCAGCAGTGGACTGTATAGGCTGTAATGAATGAATGAATGACAAAAAAATTACCTTGCTTCAAAGTAAATTCCTTCAAATCCAGTTTATCCTCGCTATACATAGACGCCATTAGTTTCCTTAATACTAGTCGCGGTACAAAGTCTATCTGCTTCACCGTTAAGAATGTTTGGGATATCGTTATAGTTAGTTCGACATCATCAGTCTTTATGACGAAACCGAACCAATGTATGGACAATAATGCTTTACGTGAACGTAGCACGAAGAATTTACATTCTTTTGTTGTAAACTGAAATGAAAAAAAAAATGTTTTGGTATTTTTGCCAATATTCAAATGGGCAGTTGCGCTACAGCTTGTAATATCCTGGTACGAGGTTACGGCAGTAAAGAATATAGCCAACCCCTCTCTTCCCGTGGGTGTTGTAAGAGGCGAGCAAGGGATAACAAGGTTCCACAACCGCCTTGGAACTTAAAAAGCCGACCGATGGCGGGATAACCATCCAACTGCTGGCTTTCATATATACAGGCGAAGACGGGCAGCAGCGTCTTCGGTGCGACAAAGCCAGTACTGCGGTCACCAACCCGCCTGCCCAGTGTGGTGACTACGGGTAAAACACACGAGTTCGCGCCATAATGTTTGGGCCGCCAATAGGGATGGCGTTACGAGAAACGTAACGAGGTCATTCGTTCAGTAGATTTTACTCCTCATATGTTTTTTCATACCTTATATATTTTAACTGAAGTAGGGCACAGCAGGAATTTCCTGTTCAAAATATGGAGCAGCCCGACTGGGGTAGTACCTCGACCTTACAGAAGATCACAGCTGAATAATACTGTTTTCAAGTAGTATTGTGTTCCTGTTGGTGAGTAAGGTGACCAGAGCTTCTGGGGGGGATTGGGGATTGGGTCGGTAACGCACTTGCGACGCTTCTGGTGTTGCAGGCGTCTATAAGCTACGGTAATCGCTTACCATCAGGTGAGCCGTACGCTTGTTTGCCGAACTAGTGGTATAAAAAAAATAATATGAAAATCGATTCTTAAAGAGTAACTCCAAAAACTTTATAAATAATATATATAAGCAATTACCTCGATAAAGAATGGAATAAAACTATTCCCTTTCAAATTCTCTAATAGCACATCAAGTACGCGTTCCTTGGTCCACGTTTGAGGATATCCCTTGACCTGAAACGTACAATGTAAGTTTAATTTAATGTAGTTAAAACTGGATGTATCTTGCGGTTTTACTTGTACTGTCGTATTTCAATATTTATGTTTGTCTGATTTCTTGAAATATATGGCAATAGTTTTGTTTTTATGGGTTACAGTAAAATGCCTTGTTCCAATTTAGCATATTTTTGGGTAATTACATAGCTTTCTAATGGCGCGAAAATTATGTAAATCAGTTTGGTAGTTTCATCAACTAGCAGTAAAAAAAAAACGAACCAATGTTGCCACTTTATAAAAATTTCAGAAAAAAAATTCCAAATAAGAGAAGAATGTACTTTCTTCTAAAATCATTTGGAATACAAGTATAACCATAATCTATATCTATAAATAATATTATCTAAATATAAATGTTTGCTATACTTTCTTGGTTAAACTACAAACCTGGTAGCAACGAAATGTTAAATAAATTCAAATGTATTTTTTGATTTGCCTCAAACTTTTAACTGAGTGGACCGATTTCGATGATTTCTTTTATCGAAAGGCTATGTCATGTGGTCCCATTAAAATTTCATCGAGATTTGAAAAGTACTTTTTGACTTATCTCTAATAATACGTTTTTGAGTATTTTATTACTATATAGTATGCCTATATAGTATTACTGGTCGATGTAATTGAAATCGGTTTTTCAGAAACAAAATTTTTAACATATAAGCGAATTAAAGCAGACAACACCACATTACATAGCTAATAAAATTATACATACCGTTACCATTATCATAGAACTGTCCTTGTCATATACTTCTTCCATTTGTTCTTTCTCCATCATCATTACCGTCTGTAACAGGAATTATAATGAATATCATAAATTAAAATAATCATAAAAAAAAATCTGCATTTATTAAATATTTCTAAATTTGAAAATTTTTTAATCTCTGCCTAAAAATGTCATAATTTTTTTGTAATTATTGTTATTTTTATCACTATTCGTTTCAATTGTATATTCATTGATTCATGATAAACCTTGAAGGTTGTAAGGTAGGTTTGTACAATTTAATTTATAAGTTGGGCTATATAAAATTTCAAATTACTTAAGCGTCCTTGAAACAGATTTACTAATACCGACACATATAGACATCGACACATTACAGCAAAAGACTAAACGGCTAATTCAAATTAGAAAAAAAAAAAAAAATACATTGTTAATTATAATAAATTATTCATAAGATATTTAGTTTTTATTTTAAACTAAATATGTTACGGAAAACTAGAAAATCACTGAAATAACCTGTATCAGTACACATTTTTCGTCTCCTCTTTATAATATAAATAGCATTATACATACTTTAGAATTCCTAATGGTGACACTTTTCCTCACAGCAACATTTTTCTTCCAAGGCCAGTATGGAAGATACTTCTGGACTATCGCATTGGTACTTTGGTTGATATCATCGCGATCGTGAACGGGAATGTTTTGTTGTGTTTCGTTTACCACTTCTCTGTAAGAGAGAAAATATGAGTTTTAAATGAGAAAACAAACATTTGCAGAATTTATTTATTTGTCTTCGGATACAAAAAAAGGAAAAAAAAAACTAATTCGACTAATAAAAAAAAAAAAAACAGTAAATCGCAGTTATGAAACGTGGTCAAGCGCGAGTCGGTATGATTCCCCCTTGACCAACAGTATTAAATAATAGTATGCATGTGTAATATCTTCGAGCACACAAAACTGTTAAAAAAAACACTATCCGCTTAAACCGAATATAAAAATCATCATATCAAAAATTTCGATCTAGCGGGTACATCGTTCCATAGCTTAATTGACTAGAGCGCCGACACGGTCAGTCGGAGACGCGGGTTCGATCCCCGCTGGAGCGGTCGATTTTTGATACGATATTCAAAAATGTTGAAAAAAAAAACACTACTTTGTAAGTAGTTTTCCATAATTATATGCTTTTAAAAATTTAATAAAATAAGGTTTACAAAAAATAACTCGCCTATTTTTTTTTTTAAACAAAAATGAAAGTAAAATATAAACATATCACCTGACGGCTTGTTCCTTGTTCAGAGATAAATTGATGGTCAGTTTCGGTTTCTTTGGCTGAGACAGAGGTCCTAATCTTTGGAAGGCGCTTACACGTTTACTCCCAGACTCTAACATATCTGGAGACTCTGAGCCGTCTCGTGTTTCTGGATATTTTTTTTTAAATTTTACTTAAATTTAAAACAATTTTTGAATCTTTCACAGCAACTAACAACACTTTTACTTATAGGGGACTTCATCATCATCATTACAGCCTATACAGTCCACTGCTGGACATAGGCCTCCACAAGTATACGCCAAAAATAACGTGAACTCATGTGTTTTGCCCATAGTCACCACGCTGGGCAGGCGGGTTGGTGACCGCAGTCGCACCTAAGACGCTGCTGCCCGTCTTCGGCCTGTGTATTTCAAAGCCAGCAGTTGGATGGTTATCCCGCCATCGGTCGGCTTCTTAGGTTCCAAGGTGGTTGTGGAACCTTGTTATCCCTTAGTCGCCTCTTACGACACCCACGGGAAGAGAGGGGGTGGCTAAATTCTTTAGTGCCGTAGCCACACGGCACAGGAGACTTACCTGAACTGAAATCGTGGTAAGTCCCTGCGATTGTGAGTTTGAAATTCCCGAAAAGAAAATGAAGGCGAAAACGGAAGGTAATTGCAAAATTTCAGAAAACGTAACGATTCCATAAAGTTTACATATTTGACAGTTCGCAAGGTCTGTCAAATCAAGTAATAGGTATCCAAAAAATTATATAGTCAATATACAATGTGTTCGACTTCTAACTGCGTTTATTCAAATGGAGGTTTTTTAGGTGTATAAGGATTAAAGACATACCTTCATTATTTTGGGTTTCTTGATAAATATCTGTTGGTGAGTATACTTGAGTTTGATTTGTGTTGAGGTTTTGAGTTTGAATAGACAATTGTGTGTTGTGACTATTTACATTTTGATTTGGCGTCCATTGAACCGTTTGTGAAATGTTCGATGTACTTGGAATTTCTTGAGAATCTAGAATATGAAAAAAATATTATGCAGATATATATGCTTTTCTATGTTTTTTTTTTGTATTGCATTCCTTGAGAAACAAACTATATAGGGGCCGTGGTATGAAATCTAATATATAAAATTCTCGTGTCATGGTGTTAAACATTGAACTCCTCCGAAACGGCTCGACCGATTTTAATAAAATTTTGTGGGCATATCGGGTAGGTCTGAGAATTGGCCAACATCTATTTTTCATACTCCTAAGTTATAAGGGGGGGTTAAGCGGGTTAATAACATATATGGCATAGAAACGTTTGCGGGGTCAGCTAGTAAATAAATAAAAATAGGGAGTGAAGTCGTGTAATCGTATTACGGAAAGAGAAAAAAAAAGAATGTATTTTTAAGCATTACGGTAATTGTTTTAAAGGAGTAAACTCCAGTCGCGTGTCAGAGGTGACACACATTTTTGAAGTTATACTTCTTTTGGCCCGTTAAGGAAAAATGACAAGTAAATTTTTACGACGCGCGCGCACACCGTCACAAAATACCGACACCCTAAAGTTAGCTAGTCAACGAAGAAGTTAGCAACGTAAAGTTAGCTACCTAGCCAATGAAGTATAGCTTTTTACGTGCGTATATAAGTATACGCACACTTTTTATATTTAATATATATATATATATATATATATATATATATGTAGTCTTTCGACTGTTGGAAGCTCGTTTTCTATATTTGCAGGGCGCGGGAGTTGGTTATACTCGCACTCTTTACAATATTATGTAGGTAGTACTTAAAAAGATTATAATAACGTCCACCGAACACGTGTCTATCGTGTGGCGGAGGGAGTAACTCAGAGCAGTGCCTAGGACTTGCGACCCAGGTGTAGGTTTAAGGAGATCTCCTTTGAGATGCGCATCAACGCTCACCTTCACTGCTCGAGTTATCCGCCATAATATGTAACAATTAATTCGTATGCACAAATTAATTATCGAATGAGTCTAGGTTAAGCTACTAGCAGGATACAACAAATGTATCGTGCCAAGCCAGAGCCAAGACTGCCTTAGCGGCGGTTGCACTATTCGTTTTATACACGTCAGAATAACTCGAGTAATATAATAAATGAGGGTAGATGACTATCGAACGATGTATTGCGTACGACAGTGCTATTGCTGACATATATATATATATATATATATATATATATATATATATATATATATATATATATATATATATATATATTATTTAAGTAGGTTACAAAGGCACGTTTAAATCGTTATTTTACAAATTAAAATTATATTTATTTTAATTAATTAATTAATAACATTTTTAGTATTTGCACGTTTAAACCATTTTCTATAGTGGACCGAGTTTATTATGTTGTGTTAATGATCCTTAAGTGCCTAAAATGGAGAATATTTTTGTCATTTAAAACTAATATATATTTTATTTTTAATGACCTATTACATGTTAGATACTCACTTGTTTGAGTCGGTTGCTGTGGTGAACTTTTCCTACTCTGATGTAGAAATGACTTCGGAATACCTATAAAAATTAATATTAATTAATACATATACATAAATTGTAAAACATTAATAATATACAAAAACACACAAATATTTCCAAACATACATTTAATATGAAATATTTACAGTAACCTAAAATTAATTCACAATTTATAAATTTTAACAATCATTTTTCAAATTTATAACAGATATATTCATCTGGACTTTTAAACAAGTTTTAATTAATGTCAAAAGTTAGCTAACTAACGTGAAAACGAAATAGTTTTAATTACCGTTAGGTTATTCTAGACAGATTAATTATATTTAGTACAATTTAGTTTGGATTATTATTATTTTTTTTTAAAGTATTATATATAGGCTACATTTCTATTGCTTTAAAATTTAAATTGTTATTATAAGATTATTGTACGCCACAAAGGTAAGTATTTATATAGTACTAATTTACGTGAAAGAAAAAATGCACTGACTGCTTATAGTAAAATAAAAATAAAACAATGCTATATGTTATGTTAACTATATATTATTTTTCTATTAAATTGAGCACACATTTTATTTTTGTTCAGTTGGTTAAATTTTAAAATTAGTTCCTTTTTCTTTTTTAATCATAGAGGATAAGCTAGGGAAAGGTTTTGATCTCTCTATCTCGTTCCCTCTCTATCTCCAGATATCTCAAACAATTTATACAGTTTCTTTCAAAACTTATCACTAGTAAGCAAAATGACAGATATGTACATATTTAGACTAGCTATTCAGGTGGATATGAACAGAGGCAAATAACTATTTAGTACACACTCACCTTTTGGCGGGTGTTCAAATACTGAAACAAAAATTGCTACATAAGTTAAAATCTGCAAAAAAATTAGATGGGTATTGCCAGTTAAAACATTGCTATAAATATATCCCAAGCAGTGTTGTGTTCCTGTTAGTGAGTAAGGAGGTAACTTACATATCTAATAAATATTTAAAACTTTACCAGAAACTATTGCCATTGACAATAAATCATTAGTTTTTGTTGTTTCTTTAATAAAAAATTAGTAAAAAAATTCTTAATTTAAATGAAATCTTAATTTATATACTTAGTAGTGTTTAAAGTAATTTACCTGGTTCCTGTGCATGTTGGGGTTTTTTTTGCAAAACATTCAATTTAATATTATCTTGAACCACGGTCTTAATATCACTAGACAAGGCCTCCAGCAGTTCTTTGTTAGCTTTTTTCTTATCGTCATCTAGAAATGCAACGTATTACATATTTTTTGTATACTTTCATATTATATTTATATGAATGTGTATTTAAAAACAGTATTTGTGTGTATATAATATGTAATATGTGTATGATCATATGTCTGTATATGTATGTACACCTCCATGCTATTTCTTTGCCATGTCCTTTTCATGCTTGAGGTTAGACAAACCTTAAAAAGAGATCGCTTTTTTAGCGATAAAACCGCCTTTTTTACATGTTTATGTTTATCTTTTCAATATAAAATTTCCTCTTTTACAGTACAATTAAGTATATTTGTATTTGTGTAATATCTCTGTGTTCATGAAAAGTCTTATCTGAGTTTTTTTTAAGAAAATGTAATAAGAGTTATGTCCACTTCTCATTCACAGGATATAACTTAGAACGTAAATTCAGTTATGGGATGTTTATAAAAAGGCCACTTTTTGAGTCTATTACATTTTTCTATGATTACGATTATAAAATATATCATTAAATCGATTTTATTTTATCTATATTATTTTTGTAATAACATTTATTTAGTTCAAAGAAATCTAAAACTTTGAACTAAATTTTTTTAGATTTTGAAATGTTTTACTTAAGCATGGTAATATAGTAGGTACTAGCAGTCATTTTGAGTTATTTTAGGTACCTACTTATGATTTATTGCGTGATATAATGGACTTCAAAAATATTGTTTCTTAATTTGACTGTATTTTTTTGTCTATTACTTTAAAAAAAATTACGGGGGGGGGTACTAATTTTGATCTTTTTTTTTATTGAAAGCTGGTGCATATCATGTGGTCCCATTTATATTTGATGTATATCTGATGAATACTTTTTCGGTTATCCCTAATAATGCATATTTAATTGATGTTTGACTGCTTACATTATATTACTTGGTCAACTAATTGAAGTCAGTTTTTTTTTTTCGTTTGCTAACACAATTATAATTGTACCTTGTAGAGTTACTTGTGAAGGTTTGTTATCAGAATCCTCCGACGAGACTGGAGTCGATCCCATCTCATTTAAATTTTTCTTTTCAGATTGTTTAGCATACTTTGTTTGTAACTTATTTTGAAAATTTGTTGTAATGTTTTTCTTTACGCTTTTTCTGAAAATTAAATGATTTTTAGAAGAAGAGTTAAGACAAATTTGTAATGTCTTATTAAAAATAACTCTTTTTGTAATTCTTTTGTTATAGAGTAATGTTTTTTTTTTAATTTATAAAAGATTTTAAGTGTTTCTTGAGCAAGGATAAACTATTTAACTGTAAGCAGGCACAAAAACAGTTTTATAACTTAAGTTTATAATTTATTGTTCTCACAATAAGCTATTTTACTTCATATATTTGATACTGCCATAAGGAGTTAAATTTCCATTTTGTAATGATATTTTTGTTTAAGTACTCAGACATTCATCCCTATTTTTACAAACAGAATACTTTCACAAATATATTTTTAACAAATACAAGATACTATAAATGTAATG
Source organism: Melitaea cinxia (assembly GCF_905220565.1). Classification (NCBI taxonomy): domain Eukaryota; kingdom Metazoa; phylum Arthropoda; class Insecta; order Lepidoptera; family Nymphalidae; genus Melitaea; species Melitaea cinxia. Next base: position 3,341,515 of record NC_059409.1, on the reverse strand, counting down.
GTATAAAATTTAATTCATGTTTAAGAAAAAAGGATAAAAATAATGAAATAGTAATTCACAACTTACTCTTTATCATTTTGTGTTATATTGTTGTCGAACGAGGGATTTATGTTAAGATTATCATCATTTAATTCCACCACATCTGTTGTTTCAAAATTAATAAATGAAGGACTATTATATATTTCAAAATCATCAAACTTATTGTCGTCAAATTCATTTTTTTTAGGGGGGATTTTTGACATATTCTTAGATTTGAATAGTTGTTGATTATTTTTTGATTGGACTCGTTGAACTTGATCATTTACAAAAATTTGATCAGTATTTACCAAAGTTCTCGAGTCATTACCAGTTTGTGAATCTGAAATGGATATTGGAGGCTTGGGACTTATGTTAAGATTTTGTGATTGCAGGTTTTGATTTTTTTGTACTTCATCAGATTTTTGCACGTAAAATGGATCTCCATCTTGAGAAACATTTTCATTAGTATCAGATGTAGTTATATTATTGTCAATACTTGTACTTGTTGACCCTGAAAACTGACTCGTTGACTGCTGTCCAGATTTGCTGAAGCCTGGGATATTATGCCCCGAAAACATTGGTTTTTTAAATCTCGGCCCAGACATTAGCGGTTGATGTCCGGTTAAAGTAAATTGCTGATGTATTTGTATTAAATTAGCAATCGTCCTTAGACCTTGAAGAGTAGCGGCTGGATCAACAGTGGCAAGCGGTGGTCTGGGTTTGAAAAATGGTTTTTTCTTTCGTTTATTCTTCTTCTTCTTCGCACTGAAATTTGTTATGTTACTAAAATTAACGTGGCAAGAACATATTTTAATAAAAAACAATATAAAACACACGTTAAAATATATTTTTTTAAATTTTAATTTTTTACGTTTTAATTTATTTCTAAGTTTATTTTTACATATGTCGTAATTTTGTAAGATTACGAAATAAAACTTATATTTACTTACTTTACTAGATTCACATTATTATTCATATTCAATTTATAATTAAATATTGTTTATTTTGCAATATTTAGTAAACAATAATCATACGATTCTGTTATTTGACGTTTCTCGTATGACTTTGACAATGGCCACGTTCCACTTAGCACAACGCCCGCAAAGTCCATTCTATCGTTCCACCTAAGGCCCGTGGTCGTCGCGAGTGATCGCTCGACGTTATAGATGACGTCACTGTTCGCGACCATATCGCACCTTTAAAGTGAAACCGTTACTAAACGAAATTATGAAATTTTACAGGAGAGCGAATATTAGAAAAAAGTCACTGTTTTTTCTCAATAGAGTCTGAGTTCGGGATTCTTTAAGATATTTAATGAGATCCTATGATAGATCTCTGTTTATATTATGACATGTGATTTAAAAAAGTATTTTTTATTTATTTACAGCATTATTTATTTTATTCATATTATTATAGTAACACTTTACAATTAATTTTATTTGTTCATTATGGTATAATATTATATAGCAACCACTCTGGTGTAGTGATGCGTGTAGTCGCCTAAAACACCGATGGTGTGCGGGTTCGATTCCCGCTCGGGATGGATGATTTGTACAAGCTGTTGGCATTAATGCGGTGTTATAATATTACTAAATCAATTTAAATAAAAACTAACATTTAATTAATAATGTTTTATTACAAAATAAAGAGAGATCCTGACAATCACTTGGAATAATAATATCAATCAGTATATATCCTTGGGATATATCCTTGGGATTGAGTCTATGTGCTTTTTTATGCTTTTAATGATATCTAAGCTGACTTTGTTGTGTTTCCCATGTTTACCCCTTAGTTCTTCGTCAACCGTTCCCGATTGGTTTTTTTTCTGATATAACAGTTGCGATAGGTCGATTACTAATAGCCAATGTGTTTTTAAAGAAAGTTTTACATAAACGGCGCTTACAATTATTGATCTGGAATGAAAATGAATGTTTAGGTCCTCTATTACTGTAATGAACTTTATACTGATATCTGGGTTTAATAACCTCAATACATTTTGCAATATAATTTCTTTATCTAGATAGGTCTCCCATTTTCCAAAAATTGTCAAAAATTATTTCTCGGTCTTCCTGTTTGATTATTTCGCTGCACTTTAATCTACATTGTTCCCTACATGGTGGTCCTATCTGCTTCTTTGGCATGAATTTTTTATACTTGGAAACTGAAGTATATTGCTGACCACTATTACGAAGTTTTTTAGCATCTTGCATCACTGATAGTTTTTTAAACCCTTTGCGACTTCGTTTTTTCGGAGTTCTGTTATCTTTTGGAGAACCCAAATTATCATTTTTTTCAACTAACAGTTGCATAGAAATACTACTTTGAGGTGTTGGGCTAAATGATATATGCCTAGGTGGGGTTGCCGGTACGTAATCAGGATCGCAATCTGCTTCATCAGGGGAAAAGTCCTTACCCGATTCAGATGAACTAGATGAAGATGATGAACTTGAACTTATTGATGATGAACTCGAAGATGATTCTGAGCTAGTTGAATGGGATCTTGTTCTACTGCTAGGACCTTGTACAATAAGATTTTCTTTTTTTCTTCTCGAGTATCGGATCGAGTATTGGATGAATTGCTTAAAAATAAAGGTAAACTGTGATTTTACAAACTGTAACATTTTATCAATGAAATTGAATTATGAATTGCGTAATTTTATAACACGAAAACTGTGTCTAAACAAATAAAAACACTATACCTATTTTAAAAAAATCCACAACTTACCTTTTTTGTGACTTGCAGCCGTGTTTATACAAATAATAGCACTGTTGTTTTAAAATTTCGTCGTCACTCGTCTACGATCGTGTTCTTACTGGTAAAGACACAATATTGTATTTAGTGAGCCGATCATAGCTCGGTTTAATAACGCTTTAATTTACCGCTAGATGACGTAAAATACGACATTTTTAAGAAAAGACAAGCTTATCTTGTAGTTTAAGTCTATTTTAGTTAGATGGCATTGATAACTCAATTCATGAAAATTTTCGTTTAGTAACGGTTTCACTTTAAAGGTGCGATATTATCCACAAAATATAGGTGGGTCCAAGTTGACTTTCAACAAAACGTTGCGGAAATTTAAAAAAACAACTGTCAATGTCGAATTGTGAATGTTATCTCTTCTTTGATTCTGCAAAAACGTAACGACAAAATAAAATTCGCCTACAACGCTTGCGGCGTTTTTACGTTAGTAGCATGAATGTAGTAATTTCAGCGGTCATGGTCGATAGCGTTGCGGGCCTTATGTGGAACGTAGTAGTCTTTGTCAAACAGGTCACAAAATGTTTTGAGACTTTTTAACCGACTTCCAAAAAAGGAGGAGGTTCTCAATTCGACTGTACTTTTTTTTATGTATGGTATTTTTCGTCGACCTACGTTGTATTACACACCACATAACTTTCTACTGGATGTACCGATTTTGATATTTTTTTTTTTGTTGAAAAGAAGATATACCAAGTTTAGTACCATGATAAGGAAACCAGGATCTGATGATGGGATCCCAGAGAAATTGATGGAAATTACCTGGAACATACCTGCGCAAAAATAAATTTTTGGTCTCTTTTTTGACAGAAGGGAGGAACAGGGGTGAGGTATGTCTTACATATTTATATCTATACCTCTATAAAAATAAATAAAATAGGGGTGTCTGTTTGTAATATTAAAATAACAACTTTTTACTAAATGCATATGGATGTATACACGGTACCTAGATATACTAAAATAACATTTTTAAAATTTTTGTCTGTTTGTCTCTCTGTCTGTTCCGGCTAATCTGACTCTGAATCTAATAATTTTGACGGGAATTTTACTAGCAGATAGCAGATGTAATAAGAAGTAACTTAAGCTACTTTTATTTTAGAAATTTATTTATTTTGTGACTCTGTGAACTGAACATTTTTTTTTAATTCCACACGGACCAAGTCGCAGGCACATCTAGTAAGTTTATAAAACTCTTCATGTTAAATGTACACAAATCAAAATATAAACAATATTTTGTACGATTCAAAAATTAAAAGCAATAAAAACATTTTTAAAGTAGTGTAAAAATATTGGTTTGACTTTCACCTTAATCAGCATAGAAGTATTAAAACTGGAAATGACAATGCGTCTGGGTTTGAAGCAAGAACTTTCTTACAAATTTTATTAAAAAATCAAGTTTCCTTTTTCATTTTGATTTTAATTTATTTGTAATTATTGTATTTAAAATATACACACATTTTATTTTGTGTTACGTACATTTGCTTATTTTGCATTTTTTTTCGTCGTTTTTTTTCCTTAGTCCAGGGCTTCTAAAACTTTGGTCCAAATTACTCCCTATATTAATTCATTATTTTATTCATGTTATGACTTATGATGGAGTAACTCTGTATATCTCTATGAGTTATTCATCAAACGAACACAAAACTACTTCTGAGTAATGTTATTTGGCTGTGATCCTCGTAAGGCTTAGGTGTTTACCCAGACGCATATCGATATATGTCGATAAAAAAAACAAATATGTATATATTATTTAATATACTACCATCCTAACAACTCTAGACTGTTTTAGAACTGTTGGTCTGAAGTTAAACGATTGTAAAAAAACGTACGCCGATAATAAAACAAATATTTTATGTAGTACAAATGGCATGGGAAACTAAGAGCCCGTGGATGTTGTTAATTAATATAGTAATAAAAAAATTGTGCGTGTGTTCGCACGTAAAAAGTTATACTTCATGGGCTAGCTAACTTGACGTTGCTAACTTCTTCGTTGACTAGCTAACTTCAGGGTGTCAGTTTTATGTGACGGATAGTGCGCGCGCATCGTAAAAATTTACTCGCCAAAAGACGACTTTTCAATGACGCTTATGTTATACAGATTATGTTATAAATTTAATACACAACTCGTGTGTGTCAATGTCGCGGTCGTCTTGATTTAAATATCAACAAAGAAAAAGAAAAAAATATTTATTTAGAAAATGTTTACATGAACTAAAACGGATTTTAGTAAATCCTTTTAAGTGGGTGATTTACCTGTATTAGGATTTCCCGCTCTTCCATGGGTAAACTACACCATTTCAGCCTATTGCACTGCTGGAGATAGGCCTCCGCAAGTTCCAAGTACGTTGCTAGTGAGTCTTGTAGACCAGAAAATCAACGCTCCTAGGGAAAGACCAATACCTTCACGGAAGTAGAACAAGTGAACAACCCTCACTTCGGACTTCAGTTAATCCCAGTATGATATCTTAGTGCTCCACTTTATATGATTTAGTTCTACTTCAAGTTCGATGAGGTGATGACCCAGCGCAGGATGCGTCAAACGTCTCTAGGTGTAGTGGAAGTTGGCAGCCTTTTTTTTACTTGGGGAAAATCCCCAGGGACGCACTCCGGCGCTCCTGCGCCGAAGTGGTGTGTCAGACTCTTATGTACTAAAAACCACCAGCAGACCTCCGCCTGAGTGGGGCAAGATGGGGTCGCGTTAGCATGCACCACCTCACCGATGAAATGAAAAATAGAATAGAACGGTAGAATTAAGACAAAAGGCTACTGTCTAGCATGAAAATATTTATTCTCGTATTTGGTAACAAAGCAAAAAACAAAAATTGTTAAGCATCAAAAACCGGAAAGATAATTTTACCAGAAAGCAAACCTATCGCGTATTCGAAGGTACAGTTGGCACTTGACAGATTTGCTAGGACAATGTCGTTTTTATTATGTTTTTGGCTAGCATACAAGTTTCTTAATTATTATTATTATTTTTAATTAAAAGTTGAACTTTTAACTGACTTATCTTTTAATGACTCTTATTCAGCATATAGATTTTTGATTTAAATTTTGGGCGTTTTGTTTAAAAATACGAGTTAACGAGTTTTTGATTCGTTTACTAAGTAGATACAGTACATATTTGCAGACTTTAAACCACGACGTAAAAAGTTAAAATAGGTACATTATCCCTTTTAATTTGCAAATTTTCTTATATTGTATCGTTTGTTTCGTTTGCTTCAGCCTATCGTAGTCCACTGCTGGACATAGGCGTCCTTAAGTTCGTTGTATCTCGATTATACGCAACCCCAACCCAGCCTTCGATCTCACGTAAGTCATCGGTACAGCGGACCGGAGAACGTCCCACACTGCGTTAGCTAACACGCGGTCTCCACTCCAGGACACTCCTGCTCCAGCGGCCATCGGTCTTGCGACATATATGACCAGTCTACTGCTACTTTAACTTATTTATTTTATGGGTTGTGTATATCATTACATTCGTTATCTAGGATTTTCTCATTTTACCCAGTAGCAAAAAAAAAAACTCTTCACACTCAACATCATCCAGTAGGATTTTCACAATCATGTGCTGGGGGTCCGAAAATATTCGCAGTACACAAGAATTAACGCCAAGACCACGACAAAACTCTTGTATAGCTTATATAAATGTTTGTCATGTACGGAGATCGAACCCGCGACCGCAAGCACAAAAGCCAGTGCTGGGACGGCTACGCTAACGCGTCTCCAAATAAAGGTATACTAGTATATATTATTAAAATGGCATGAGTAACTACTTTTATTAAAAATTATATTCGCTTCAGCCTGTAATATCCCACTGTTGGGCATAGGCCTCTTTCCCCATATAGGAGAAGGATCAGAGCTTAATCCACCACGCTGCTCCAATGCAGGTTGGCGGATATATTCCCTACTATGAGTAACGATCGCTATCAGGTGTATATGATAACAACCGGGACCGACGGCTTAACGTGCTCTCTGAGGCACGGTGGGGAGACCCACAAGGACTGCACAAACACCTTTATGGCCAATACAAATGTTTGTCATGTGCGGGGATCGAACCCGCAACCGCCAGCACAACGGGTACAATCCATAGCTATGACCGTTGCGCCAACGCGGCGTCAAAAAAAAATTATATTAATCGCAATAAATGATTTCAATGTCCATTTTCCTTTTCCTTGTAAAAATGATAAAAACAGTTATAATAATAACCCATTTATTATTTGAGATAGTTTTATAATTTATAATTGAGAATTGAAAGAGTTTTAACGCACTACAATCATTACAATTTAAGATTTACCAATAGTTAAATTTGTGCTTTAACTTTATACAGAAAATTAATTAGCAATAAATAAAGTCAAAATTATAGTTATTTAATAGTAGGAAGCGATTTATTTTTGTTTTTTGGTGACAGGTCAGCTTCTACACAGTCTCTAACTGTCTATTATTACAGCTGCCAGGATCCTTTAGTCCTTTAAAATAGCTGGAAAGTGCTAAAGGGCACAGCTTGATAAGTTTTTAACCGACTTCCAAAAAAGGAGGAGGTTCTCAATTCGACTGTATTTTTTTTTTATGTATGTTACATCAGAACTTTTGACCGGGTGGACCGATTTTGGCAATTTTTTTTAAATCGAAAGGTGGTGTATGTCAATTGGTCCCATTTAAATTTATTTGAGATCTAACAATTACTTTTCGATTTATATCTAATAATGCGTTTTTACTTGACGCTTTTTTCGTCGACCTACGTTGTATTATACCGCATAACTTTCTACTGGATGTACCGATTTCGATAATTCTTTTTTTGATGGAAAGGAGATATTCCTAGTTTGGTATCATGATAAGGAAACCAGGATCTGATGATGGGATCCCAGAGAAATCGAGGGAAACTCTCGAAAATCCGCAATAACTTTTTACTAGGTGTACCAATTTTGATAAATTTTAATTTTATCGAAAGCTGATGTTTATCATGTGGTCACATTGAAATTTTATCGAGATCTGATAACTGCTTTCTGAGTAATCTTTGATAACGCGTAGTTACTTGACTATTTTTTCGTCGATCTACGCTGTATTGCTCGTCGATGTAATTGAAGTCGGTTTTTTTTCGTTTGCAAGCAAACACAATTATGATCACGTGTACAGAACCCGCTACGTTAAGCTTGTCGCATTGTTATAATTACTATATTTTTTATCCCCATTTCATGTAATAAAACCGTTGTATCTGTTATCTTTACAAAAAAAACGACTAAATTAGTAAAACAATATAATAACATATAAAAAACAACCTTGTACTTTAAACAATTAAAAGTACATATTTAATTAGGCAATTGTGACGTAATATAGAAGTCCTATTGTTATTTTCATGCCTTTTGATTACAAAATTGTTTAAAACATTGTAATTAATCTGATTAAAGGGTATTATTAACACATATAGTGCTACAGTTAGGTATTGTAATTATGCGTGTTTAGTTATCAAGACAGTCAGTATTCAAACAGCAATTTTTTGTCGCCTTCATACAAGTATAAGTAACGAAAGGTATTTTTCGAAGTGTGCATTTAAAACGTAGTACATTCAAGCGGGACACAAAATGCAATATTACTTGTTAAGTCCACTTGACCCGCAGGTCCCCTTATACAGGCTGTTATTACTACTCGACGATACCACGAAATTCAAAAGAGGACGCAATAAGGAGAATAATGTAACAAGTGATGAAACTTAAGGTTTTATTAACACTTTAATAACGATAGTCGTAATTGATATTAAAATTATTAGATAACCGGTAAGTTGAAATTTAATAGTGACTAAGGCTTCGACAGAATTTAATTAAAAATATTAAAGACTAATCTTTAGCACGGAAGCGTGTATATAGCACATACCAATGTTGTTTTTGTATGAAGCCCTAACACATGGTGATTTAATGAACGAGATACTTAAAAACTCGAAGGACCTGTTTTATAGTTGTGAATAACGCTATTTGACGTAAAATAATGTCCAACAGACAAAAGTTTTTTATGTTTTCTTATTCACCATCGAATATCATTGCATTCGTGAGAAATTCCTATTCGCAAATATAAACCAAAAACTTGTTGTTTATTAATTGAGCTGAAACAGGTCCTAATGCCCTATTCTACCCCCCGCTGTTAAAGTCTAATCGTAATTAATTTGCAGTATAAACTTTTTTTTTAAGAGGGAAAATATAAATATTGATTATTGACACAATATTGATTTTGACAGCTTTGATATAGTGTCAACTATTATGTGTTTAATTTAATTTTGTAAGGATATAAACAAAATCCATGTTATGACGTTATTTGCTAAAAACAATATGGCGCGCCGTATTAGTAATAGTTTAGATGTATCACATTTTTGTGGTTTGTATAATGGATTTAATTCACACAACCAAGGATCGTGAATTCAAAACTTTATCAGCTTAAATGTTAAATAAGGGAATTTGTATTTACCGGGATTGTGTTCTTTGTTTAGCTATGGAATAAGTCATATAATGGTGTAAATTCATTTTTATAAATAAAAAGATAATTAATTTAAAAGATGTTTATTACTTGTTTTAGCGATAAAGTTACCTGATGTTATTTTCTTAGTTCAGTTGTACCGTTTTGATTGTTAAATAATAATAATAATATTTATAAGAAATTGTTCATTTTATAAATACCTAATATACTTGTGGATATATACTGCATATGTATTTTTCCATCCAAGAATGAGTAATTAGTTTATTTTTGTAAGTCTCGTGAGTGATCTACTAATGTAATGTTAGTTTATGTTCTATTTGTAAATATAAAATTCAAAGCAAAAGTGACTTGTTCTAATATTTTAAAATAGTTAATTTTATTATTTTCTTACAATTTCAAAAGTATTATTCATTTTACTCAAGAAAAGTCGAAAGAAAAGGAAAGTCGTCCTTATTATTTGTTTTCATTCTTTGACAAATGCAAATACAGGAGTAATTAATAATTATATTTTAAGTGTCTTTGTGAAAGTTATAAAAGTTTTGATATGTTCACTACTATTTTTGAAAAATAGTATTAATAAGACCAAGAAAACAATCAGTTTTGAAGGAAAATTAAAAAAAAAGTATCATAGGATAAAATTATTATTTATTAAATTTTCAACATTGACTGCTTATTATAAAAAAATCAGGAAATGGTAAAAATAAAGAAATAGGTGAAGGTTTTGCAAATGGGAAATGTTAATGGTACCTATCGATTCGATTTTAACTAAGATTTTACAGCTTGTGGTCTGGCATGGTAAATTAAGCGAATTCGGAATTGGTCCATTTTCACTTTTTCCTTCTTTCTATTCTTAATTTCCTTGTTTTATAAATGTTATTTGCACAATAAATACTAATCAGTGGTTTAGTTACATGTTGTCACATCTTGTAGCAATTATAATAATTTGAACGTTGTAATTATATTAAATACACGACTACAGACACCACCATGTATAAGAATGACCTTTGGAGATCGAGCACCTAAATTAAGAGTCTATCGAATCTTCATGGGCATAATTAAATAATTTGCACTCGTACGGTCAGTTGTTACTGTTGCCTTACTTTGGTCGGCCGCAGCAATACGCCGATAATTGTAAAAATCGCATTTTCCTTGTAGTGTCATTATGTAAACGATAATATATACCTATATAAGTGTGCGACGGTTAGTGGTTAACTGAGAAATATTTAGTCTATCTGTCGTCTGATGTTAATTTTGTATTGGTTTTTGTAAGTCACATACCTATATTGTATTGATATATTTTATTAATTAGATAAATCGGGTGCTTAATTTCAAAATGTAGTAATTGTATAACAACGAATACGGTATAATAAAGAAGTATAGGTATTAACTAGTAATAATGCATGGGCTTATTTGTGGATTTGTGCATACAATATGTGTAAATGCACTTTGGTTTTGGAAACATTCGTAGCTTATAAGATTATGAAGTGTTTAGCTTTCTCTTTTCTACCTATTACTCTAAGTGCCCATTATAATGTTTATTCGTGTATTCGTATGTCTTTATTCTGTATTACCTAAAGGTGAAAAAAAATATATAAAAATTATGTTAATAGAAAAAAGAACAACTGACAAGTCAGGTTTTTTTTTTCCTTTAGAACTCGACACAGAAAGATTGTTTTTTAATTTTCATTATTTATGTAATTGTTAACGAATTTAATAATTTTCATTTCTAAACTCATTTAATATCGGCCCTATATTTTATTAGACATTGTATATTATCTTAGGCGTTTATTAATTTTATCTTAATGGTTTATTGAAATAAGCACGATAGTCTATTAGCACAATGACATATGATATAAATTTGCATTATTAATCGATCCTGATACTTACATTGACTTAGGTATATAGTAGTATATTTGCAATAAATGTATAACGTAGTAGTAACAAGCTCTGCTAACTGGTGACATAGTTTCCAAGAATTGCATTATTTTTCTTTTTACGAAAGATTCAGTAAAATCTCTCTTGCTTAATTAAATATTTTATACGGATTTGAGGATGCATAAGTTTCCTAATAAACGTACAATTCTCTGCGAGTACTTATATTTAAGGTGACCATCTGATTAGGGGACCAGTCAAACCAAAGCATTCCAGTGCAGAGATGTTACGTTAGTATTAAAAGTTTCTTATGACTTCCGATCTGCAATCAGTTACATAATAAGTCGCCTGTAAAATAAACATATAGTCATAATGTTTTCTTAAAAGGCACGGGAAATCGAGAGCCCGTTGATGTTGTATATTTAAATTAAAAGAAAAGTTAGCCTACTGGAGACGTGTATGCAATTTTTTTTAAGTAAAACTTCTTTAAAATTTATTTATTATAACGCTGACGAAACTCGCGGCAAGTAGCAATATAAGTACAACGGAGGCATTGCATTCAGCCTGTAATATCCCACTGCTGGGTATAGTACTCTTTCTCCATGTAGGAGAAGGATCAGGGCTTTTTAATCCATCACACTGCTCCACTGCGGGTTGGCGTTGGCAGATATGTTACGTACTATGAGTATCGATCGCTATCAGGTATTTATGATAAAAACTGGGACCGACGGCTTAATGTGCTCTCCGGGTCACGGTGGGGAGATCCATAACTACAGACATTCAAACTGTAAAGAAATATTACTATAAATCGAAATATCCATCCCGAGTGGGACTCGAACCGGCAAACTGTCGGTGATTTAGGAAATGGAGACATCGCTATCTACTATATAACGATTTTTATGACAACAAAAAACACAAATGTTACTTAACTTACATAACTAACACTTTTATCAAGTTTATTTTCAAGAAATTAACTCGAGTAACATCTGTACATAGGCATCTATTAGAAGCTAAAATAATAAATCGTCCTTAAATAAAACCACTACAAGTGAAATGGGATGCAGAATAAAGTCATGTGCATTCCAAGCACGTCTATGTATTTAAGAATTTTTCGACATCTTTTAAAAAAGCGACGATCACACCAACAGAAGAAGTATAAAAGATTTGATAGTAAGAAACTGAAAGTGTCATGGCGAAAGCGTCGTTAATATGGTAATTATTTAATTTATTATTTATTTAATGTGTAAAACGATTACTGATTTGCATGTTCTCTTTCTTTTCTTTTCTTTATGAAATATATTAGACATATTAGATACTGGCTGCCTGGACAGACTTCGTTCTGTCAAAAGTTAATAGTTTTTTTTTTTTTAGTATTAAAACCTTCCGTGTGCTTTAAGGGACACAAAAAAATAAATTAGCTGAATTTGTCGAGCCATTCTCGAGTTATGCGCTTAGCAATATTCATTTTTATCAATATATTGTAAGATTATTATTTACTATAACTAATTGTGTTTGCTCGCAAACGAAAAAAAAACCGACTTCAATTACATCGACAAGTAATACAACGTAGATCGACGAAAAAATAGTCAAGCAACTACGCGTTATTAAAGATTACTCAAAAAGTAGTTATCAGATCTCAATAAAATTTATATGTGACCACATGATAAGCATCAGCTTTCGATTGAATTAAAAATTATCAAAATCGGTTCACCCAGTAAAAAGTTATTGCGGATTTTCGAGAGTTTCCCTCGATTTATCTGGGATCCCATCATCAGATCCTGGTTTCCTTATCATGGTACCAAACTAGGGATATCCCCTTTCCAACAAAAAAAGAATTATCAAAATCGATACATCCAGTAGAAAGTTATGCGGTATAATACAACATAGGTCGACGAAAAAAGCGTCAAGTAAAAACGCATTATTACATATAACTCGAAAAGTAGTTGTTAGATCTCAAATAAATTTAAATGGGACCAATTGGCACACACCACCTTTCGATTAAAACAAAATTTGTCGAAATCGGTCTACCCGGTCAAAAGTTCTGATGTAACATACATAAAAAAAAAAAAAAAAAAAAAAAAAAAAAAAATAATTGTGTTTGCTCGCAAACGAAAAAAAAACCGACTTCAATTACATCGACAAGTAATACAACGTAGATCGACGAAAAAATAGTCAAGCAACTACGCGTTATTAAAGATTACTCAAAAAGTAGTTATCAGATCTCAATAAAATTTATATGTGACCACATGATAAGCATCAGCTTTCGATTGAATTAAAAATTATCAAAATCGGTTCACCCAGTAAAAAGTTATTGCGGATTTTCGAGAGTTTCCCTCGATTTATCTGGGATCCCATCATCAGATCCTGGTTTCCTTATCATGGTACCAAACTAGGGATATCCCCTTTCCAACAAAAAAAGAATTATCAAAATCGATACATCCAGTAGAAAGTTATGCGGTATAATACAACATAGGTCGACGAAAAAAGCGTCAAGTAAAAACGCATTATTACATATAACTCGAAAAGTAGTTGTTAGATCTCAAATAAATTTAAATGGGACCAATTGGCACACACCACCTTTCGATTAAAACAAAATTTGTCGAAATCGGTCTACCCGGTCAAAAGTTCTGATGTAACATACATAAAAAAAAAAAAAAAAAAAAAAAAAAAAAAAAATACAGTCGAATTGAGAACCTCCTCCTTTTTTGGAAGTCGGTTAAAAAAATACAGTCGAATTGAGAACCTCCTCCTTTTTTGGAAGTCGGTTAAAAAGTTATAGACCGAAAAGGCTTGATAATCGGTTACCATAGCAACAGATAATTATAACGATAATTTAATAATTTCATTTAAATTCCGTTGGAATTTTGCACGTACTTTTGTTTCTTTACTGTAACTCTAAAGGTGATATGAAAATGCACCACAACAAATGTTTACAGTTTTTGAATTTGTGATAGGTACTTAGATTCGAAACGTAGATTCTATAGAGAAGAATTGATGAGAACCTATTGGCAATGTCACAGTCAGTAAACATATTTACCTACAGCTTGGGCGTGTATTGATACTTTAAGATAAAAAAAAAAAAAAACTTGAGTTAACAGTAAAGTTAGTGGTACAAAAGTATTTAAAATGTTTCAGTTAGTTCCTTTACAAACCAATAATAATTGCGTGAACCCAAAAACCTAGAATTCTTTTTCACCGATGATTTATTGCTTGAATCACAAAACGCTCAGAATTCTTTTTCACGTAATGCATCTAAAATATTTTGATACAACTTAAAAGTAACGATAATAGTTTCCGTAAGAAAGCTGTGCAGGGATTTGCAGAGCGTTACGCCTAATATACGAGAGGGAAATGGTTATTTTTATTGCTGAAATTATTTAAAAAACGGAATATTTTTCGAGACACACTATTTTTTGATTAAAATGAAAATCGAAATCGATCCACCCAATCAAAAGTTCTGAGGTAACATTCAACTTCCTTGATTGGAATTCGGTTAATTAATAAGTAATAACTACGAGTATACCAAAAAAGCAGATCATTTCAAGATAAATTTCAAGGAAACCCCAATTAATATTCCAATATAATACTTTTAAAATTGCAAAAGTCTACAACATATTTTAGTAGGTATTTAGCTTGTTATCGTTCTAACACCGGTGCAACGAAGATTATTTTAATTAACTTGCAGCTGGTATGTTATTGTATTATATTTGTTTCTAATAATTCAAGAGATAAGTGTTATTGAGAGAATGATATATTTACAAAAAAGGATTAAAACAAATATTATGCGTATCTATAATATGACCAATATATGTATCTAGATTCGTAAGTTTAGCGCGTAGACACATTTCAGCGATTAATATCTATTTGTATAAAAGTTATATTATTGAGGTTTTTTTGAGGTAGGGTATTGCAGGATGTATCCTGTTCAAATTCTGGAGCAGCCGGAACAGGGATGTTTCTCAACCTTATAGAAAATCAAAACTTCCTTAGTAGTTTTTTTTTATTGCTGTGGTGAGTAAGGTGAGCAAAGCTTGGTTCAGGGGGTCAGTGGTAGAGTAACAAACTTTTTTTTGAAGTTTTACTTTTTTTGGCGCGTTAGGGAAAAATGTTGAGAGTATACTTCTACGATGTGCGCGCACACCGTCATAGAAAAATCCGACATTCTAGTTAGCTAGTTAGCTGGTCAACGAATAAGAAGCTAGCAACGTTATGTTAGATAGCCAGTCAGGTATAACTTCTTACGTGCATACATAAGTAAACAAAACTTTTTTTAATCTTCCAGTTGAGCGGCTTTATTTATGAGCAAGACATACCTAAATATTAAAATGATTTATTTTATTTTAAATTCACCAAACTAAAATAAGCGAATAAACGTTCTAAACTCAATATTCAATAATCATATACAATTACATTAATTTTGTTATTATTCAAAAAATAGTTATAACAGCCGGCTTTTACCTGTAGCAGACGAACAGACGACCGTGTGTGTACGTTATATGATATTTATTTATTTATTTATTTAACAGCTTAACAATTTACGGCGTAGTAGCTGTCCTGTCTTATGATGCGAACAGTCGATATCCGTCAGAGTACCACGGGCTGTGTATAAACATGTTCTTGAATACCATGGAGAAGCTGAAGGTATTGGAGAACTGCACTATTGTTGTTGGAGATCTTAAAATTTTAACACTTGAAAAATCAAAACCTGAAGATTTTAAGAATCTATCATTTCCTAAATTAAAAGAGGTATGTACTATAATGAAGTTATTGGCAGGGATATTATGCACTGACCTTCAATTTTACTAAAACACTTTATGGATACAGACGTAGATATACAATAAGTACTATAGAATTTTGTTTGCGAGCGCTGCAAAAGGCGTAGTGATCCCTTTGAAACCGAATGCTCAATATCCCTGCCGATACCTATACGTTAGTTGTTTCTCATCTTAATTATTTTCATTTTTTATACACTAGGTCGGTTGTAGCTTATAGACGACTGCAACAACGGAAGTATCGCAAGCGCGCTACAATCTAAAGCGCTAATTGTTAAATTACACGTACGGACCACATATCGTTTAATTATAATTTAAATATTAGTCATTCCCTCTCTCCATATATGTATTCTCACACATATTCACAACAGCCCTTCAAAATAGAAAATCTAAAACTTCGTAATTTTTTGGGTGATAAAGTAATACCTACTTAAGAATCTTATGCTCTGCGATAAATATAATATTCAGTTTAAAAATATTAAAAAAAGTGGTATTCAATACAATTTAAAATTTAGTCTCGAATTATATAATATCAAAGCAAATATTATAACACAAGTTAGCAAAAATTTTATATGCAAAGTAGTAATTTGTAGGCGGTAATTTCTTAGAAATGTTTCCAATTAGTAATATCAAAAGGGTATCAAAGGGTTATCAATTTCTATGAATAATAAATTGTCTCTAATATTATTATTGTGTCTAAATATTTTGAATTTTACGTTACAAAAATATTCTCAGAATTCGGATAGTAGTATACTTTTGATCGAATGATAAAATTAATTAATTTTGTTTTACATTATAAATTAAATTAAATTTTTTGAAAATTTAGATATACAGAATATGTCAATAAAGGATTTTGTTGCGCTACTATGTACTATCTTGTATTAAGTTCATTCTATATTATAATTATGTACCTATATATAGATGTATGATGTAGATATGTCCATCAAACCTTAAACAATATAACCATAGGAAATAGACTCTTGATTACAAGTTTGGATTAGTTAGACGTTTACCCAGCAGTGGACTTCTTATCAGTTGTAGTTTTTATAATAAGTTATTAAGTTAAAATCATAATTTAATCCAGTTACCAAATGTCAGAATTGTCGATTATTACATTACAAGTTTCTTTTAGATTATGAGTAACAAGACTACGCGTTGTCGCTGCAGTCATAGCATTGTCACTGAGAAACATTTATATAGGGTTTGTCGTGCTATGGGAGTTTGTTTTTGTGTTACGTGTTATTTATGCGCTTGGCAACATTCATTTTTATTTATATAGAAGAAGACTATGACTAGTCCGTTGGGGCAGCTTGTCACTACAACAGGGTCACTAACCTTCTTTTTGTTCCGCGGGTTACATGTTCAGATCCCGCTTGAGTCTTGGGTGTAATGTGTGTATTTATATATGTAATATTTATATATGTATAGTCTATGTACCTAGATAACAAAATATTTAGTTAGTTAACAGTCACCTGTTATCTGTAACGCAAGCATTAAGTTACCAAAAACAGACGACCGTGAGTCTATGTTATAAGATATTTATTTATTTTTTCGATATCTTTTTTTTACCACAGATATAAAGTCTTCTACTTAATTTTTATGACTTAAAAATGTGTTAATTTTTAGGTAACCGGCTATATGGTTGTGTACAGAGTGACTGGTTTGGAAACATTCAGCACATTGTTACCAAACCTAGCAAGGATTCGTGGAAATACACTCTTGTATAATTACGCTTTAATCGTGTATGATATGTTTAATTTAAGAGAGGTAAGGTTTAGTTTCCAATTATTCTTTTAAAATATAACAGTTTTTTTAATAGACATTAACAAAGAAACTAAAATTAAATAATAATACGCTCAAAGCCAGGCTTTATATTGTAGCATAATAGTCCATAGAAAATCCTTTTATATTTGTAAAAGTTTATTATAATAGTACTCTTACAAGTTAAATTAAAATCGGATTTTGGGACCGCTATTCATGCTATATAATAATCCCTAATATTAATATTATAAATATGTTAATGTAGGTTTGTTTGTTACGCTTTCACGCGACTAAAGTACTTAACCGATCATCATGAAACTTTTACACATATTCTTGGGGGTATTAAAAGTAACATAGGATAATTTTTAACAGTAAATAGAAAATTCAATGCGAGCGAAGCCGCGGGTATGTGCTAGTTAGAATATAAACTTGTGTCACAGAACAGTACATAGCTTCTAGTTTTACCTGCATCCACATCTATGGCTACTAAGTCCTTCCATTTACTTTTTACTCCTCTTATAAAAACGCCCCACACTTGTTCACACATGTTACTTCTAGATATAAACTGCATATAATTTATATTTTTTATTTATCGATAGAAAAAACTAAACTTTACCCATTTTAATTTTGATGTGAATAATTTTAATTTTAGAAGTGCGTTCATTTTTTCATTGTTTATGTTTCAGATTAGTTTAAACAGTTTGATCAAAATAGACAGGGGAGGCGTGGTCATCGGGGGTGGTCCGCTTACCTGTTACGTGAATACAATCGACTGGAACGCCATTGCGCCAAGGGCTCGACATGTTTTAAGCAAACCGGACAAGTACTCTCACTGCAACTTCCCATGCACTTGTACCGCCAACCCTGAAACTAATCGATGTTGGAATAATAAGTAAGTCCAGATGTTTCATGAAGTGTATTGTAATTGATTCCGTAATACGTAGAATCAATCGAATACATTAATTAATATTGATTTAATGATTACACTCAGGTGGTTTGCCACATGCTAATTACCCATTTACTTGTAATTATTATGTACTTATCTGCTTAACGAAGTAACGTTTCATCGTCTGCCTGGATTATATTAAGTTAAATGTACTCGTTGATGGGTTTGTAATTATGTATGGATTTATGTACCTATGTATATGTACAAAATGATCATCACTATGTATTGCGTATAAATTTAATATATATATTTTTTACTATTTTATTGAAATCAATGTGAATTAATATTATCCATTCCACATCCAGTCAAAATTGCACAGTCGATTTCGTCATGTTACCCGTATGTAGAATGTAGATGACACAAGCGAGATTTTTCGGTGCAGTCGAGTTTAAATCCTTAATATAAGTTAATATTGTTATTATTCACCACAAACCGTGAAGAAACTATGTTTTGTTAAAATTGTTACTACTGTGACCTACCGCGATTACCATTTTGAAATTCCCGATATTTTTACGACCATATCACGAGTTAGTCAACCGTCACCATGGCGTCTGCTACTCGAAATACCGGAATTTCAAAATGATATTGGCGCTAAGTCTCGTAGAGTCAAAAATATTCGTAGTGATCGTAAAAGTTTAAAATTTTGTATTCTGTGCTTATATTTCAGGAAATGTCAGATCTTTCTCGAAGGCCCAGACAGCAGGAATTGTAGCAGAGAATGTCTCGGATGCCGTAACACGAATCCTAGCAGTTGTCATCTTTGTAAAGACTTTACATACAAAGGCGAATGTGTATCGAAATGCCCAAATGATACGTAAGTTTACCCATGTTTCTAAAATAAATATCTATTTTTATAAATCATACTTTTCTGCGTAAGGATACATTGCAAAGAAAACCAGGAAAATATCAGCCAATTGTTATTTCTTAACGTGTTGTCAAATAATCTCATTGTAGATCTTCCGAACATTCCACTCAAAATTTCATTTCCCTAGAAGCGGTTGAGAGTGAAATCTATATTCATTTATTATTTTCTATTAATTGATTGATTGGTTTAATGGACTATTTTCTATATATTATTCTTTAAATTTTCAGGCTCGTTCTGTCTGCTAGTAATCATTGTATCACCCACGATGAATGCATATACCTTAAAAGTTGGGCATGGAATAACACGTGTGTATCAGAATGTCCGAAAAACTTTATGCGATTCAGTGAATTAGGACATATAACTTGTATTCCTTGTCTTAATTGTTATGAGGTAAGTTTAATTTTAAGTTAAATAGTTACTTTAAAGCTATGGGTAAGTTTTTTGAGGCACTATAGTTTTAAGGTAGGAAAAAAAATAATCTTAGTAAAAAAAGTATTTTTAATGACTGAGTATACTTGTCTCCATTTATTATCTATACAAAATTTATTACAAAAAAAATCACATTTACTGGAATTTTCAATCAACCCCATTGGCATGATGCTCATGCGGACGGAAGAGTAAATCGCGATTTTACTTATTTCATCCAATGTTCTTTTAATGGGGTCAATTAAATTGAATTTAATTACTTATTCGAATAAAAAAGTTTAGATAATATTCATTGGTAATGACGTGTTTAGTATCATTTTTAATATCATCAATAGAACTTTTTGCTTCATTTGTTATAAGCACGTAAAACAAAATAATTTTTTATTTTTATTTTCAGACATGTACAAACCTTACAATTCAAACATTGGATACAATACAACGTGCTGAAAAATGTGTCTACGTCAATGGTTCTTTGACAATTCACATTTGGTCGTTACCAAATGCAGTGGACGAAATGAGACACTATCTAAAGAATATTATAGAAGTATCTGATTACATTAAAATTTATGGCTCTATAACGATAACTTCTCTTGATTTTCTATCTTCACTGCAAAGAATCAAAGGCAAAAGATTGTATAATGGAATGTATAGTTTACTTATTTATGATATGCCCAATCTGCAATCTTTATTTTTACCAAGTGTTATTGAAAATTTAAAAGTGGATGACGGGACTTTAAGATTTTACAGAAACCCAATGCTCTGTATGCATCAAATTAAAAAGTTGACACAGAGATTTCCGATAGCGCCAAACGAGCTTGATATTCCGCAAGGGTTAAACGGCTATAGTGGGAGTTGTAACGAAACATCTTTAAACCTAAATATTGACGTGAAAAATGAAACATTTGCTGCTGCGTCCTTGTACCGTTTATCTAAAGGTGTGCATTATACAGTTCTCTACGTAAGGGTACCTTATGGATTGAATACTTCAATTGTGCCAGAAACATGTAGTGATTCGGAGTGGTTTGCAATAAGTGTTCCAGATGATTTTGAAGAAAATGTCACGGTTCCATTGCCATCCCTTCGCCCCGCGTCAACTTATGCTCTTTGTGTAGAAAAATACGAGCCATCGTCACGTCATCTGGCACGTAGCAGTATTGTCAAATTTAAAACTCATGTAGGTAAACCTGAACCACCTTTCATAATGGAACTTGTAGCATCCTCGTCCAATGTCATCGTAGTCAGATGGGTTGATCACATAGACTTCCGACCGTATATAACACATTACGAATTAGATATTAATTTGGTAGATATTAACGAGGATAAAATTATCACAAGAGATTACTGCAACGTTATTAATGATGATGTGTACGAAATAGATAATGCAAGACACGCAAAAGTTATGCGACCACCTATGAATTATGAAAGAGGCTGTGAAAGCATGTGTGGGATTCTGTCTTCCGTACCCGTAGGTGCAATGGTCGAGGACTATTTTGATGTATGTGAAACTATTGGCTACTGTGACGACGATTCGAAGCGTACAAATAATTATACTATTAACGGTGTAGTAAAAAGTTTATCATTAGATATAGATGGTCAAAGAAATACTTTCCAAGTCGGTGGTCTAGCACCATTTAGAGATTACAAGTTTCGTTTAAGAGCTTGTACTAAATACTCATGTAGCCGAACAGCAAAAGAAGTAGTTCGGACATTGTACTCAGAAAATGCTGATATAGCTTCTATAGTTAGTTATAATATCTATAATTCTGGATTCATTTATGTTAAATGGGAACCACCAAAAATAACGAACGGACCAATTTTAGCTTATACTATTGAAATTTATAACGTAAAGTTGACTGACATGTACCATTTGGTACCACAAAGATGGTGCGTTTCTGGAAATAACACAAGTTTAACTATCGAATCAAACAAGGCCAGTAAGTATTTAGTCAGGATTTGTACCACAACGTTAGCTCATACGTACGCGTGTAATGATTGGTATAAAACTGAAATTCAATATGAATCAGATTGGTGGTGGAGTGGAGTAATTTTCGGTTTGTTCATAACTGTCTTCTCGTGGGTTATCGGATGGCGTTGGAGTATGAGAAGAAGAAGTAGTGACCGTATACCGCTATTTGACATCACTGCTACCTATCGCCAAGAAAGCGATCCACCGGCTACAATGTTATCAGACTTTGTACCTGTACATGATATTAGACGCTATCTCGGGAATCTATCGGAAATAGAGGAAACGTCCGTTTGACGGTTAAGCGTAAAATCACGGCTTATCACAACTCGCCAGATATTTGGGGCTATTTTAGAAGTACAATTATTGTTTATAAAACCGGCCAAGTGCGAGTCGGACTCACGCATCGAGGTTTCCGCACAAACAAAATTATTAAAAATATATATGATGTAACTAAAATTTTATGCTTTTCGCAATTTTTCCTTTATCTGTGCTATAAGACGTTCTTCTCAGACGTTACTTAAATCTCAAGATTCACAGGAAATACCCTGTAGGTTTTGATTCCCTTGCGAGTTTCGAAAATTTGCAGCATATACGGCTGTATTTTTTAATTGCGTTGGCTTAGAAATATGTTTTATTTTGATTTTTGGAAACTTGAGTATTTGATATGAATTGCAGCTTGATACCTCCACGTGTTCCAGAGAAAAAGGGTCTTGACAGACAGACGAACAACAAATCCTATGAGGGTTCCGTTTCTTCTTTTGGAGGTACGGAACCCTAAAAATGCAATAATGATATGATTTCTATATAACGGGATATTTTCCATGTTTGTTATTAACAATTTATAGTTCCCAGTATTTCGGTATTATTGCAAGCGCTACCGTAACGAGGGCACATCTAAACATGAATATATAAATGATAGTTTTAGTAACTATGGAAGCTTAAAAAGTAGAGTAATTACAACTTGTATTAAGATGATAATCGATTATTATTAAATAACTATACTTCTGCGTGCTGGGTTTGATAAGTGATAATAAAAAAATATTTTTATCTGAAGTAAAGCAAGCTAGAAGAGAAAAAAAAATAGATTTACAAAAAGGATGCCAAAAAGAAGAGAAATAAAATTATTTTTACAAAAATGATGCCAAAAGTTACTAATTATTACTAACACAAAGTTTTTTTTATTTAATTAAAATCTTTATTGAATATTGAATATAAACTTTTTTTAATTTAAATTTTATATATAGATTGTGCATAGAAACAAGTATATGAAGAGCCATTTGCGCGTAGATCGCCCAGTTTATAGAACACAATTCGTTGAGTGAAAAGTAGAAATATAAAATTCGGGTAAAATCTACAAAATTTGGTGACGCTTTTAAGAAATATGTTATGCTTAAAAATATGTAAAGAAAGAGAATGTAAAGAAAACATCACCAGAAGCGATAGAGAGAGAATGCGTCACCAATCAAAATCAATGAAACCTGTGTACTTCGAGAAAAATTCCAAGATTTATATATTTTTATTTGTCACGAACAGAATGGTGAATGAGACTGCAATTTTTTTTCCAAAAAAGACAATGAGTCATATTTCAAACTATCGAAGCGATATGAAATAGTGGAAAGCGATAATTTTTTTAAAAATAAAAACAAACAAAAAAAGCATCAACTGTTTTATTCTGTATCACAATAGATTTTATAGTAAAATTGAATAGCAATAAGATTAACGTTAAGTTTCAATTTCATTTCGATCAGCACCAAAATTAAATTATTACGGCAATACAGATATTTCATTAACGTTGTACAGTAAAAAAGAATTCCCTGTCTGTTCTAATCCAACGCTATCAAGAGAATACGGTAGTGCAAACGTCCGTTTGACAGTCAAGCGTAAAATCACGGCTTATCTCAACTCGCCAGATCTTCTTCGGGCTAATTAAACCCTCGAGCATTCGAAACGTTCTGCCAGTTCGGTGTCACTTAATTCTTAAAGGTGTATTTTGGATACAAACTGAAGCTGATTTCACACTTTATGTAAATTAAATTCCTGCAAAAAATACCGATTATAATTTGGAACTGATTGTGTATTATTCTAATTGTATTCAAAGGGACCTTAAAATTTAAGCCAAGATTGCTAAGTATATAGATGATTCAATTCTACATAACATTATCATTTAGATAAATATAGATAATTAGAAAAATAATAAAACTAATAGCGAGTTTTAAAAATAGTTACATAGAATTAACAATATTTTATTTTTTATATCTTTTGTTTGTTTAGATGTTTTACCTTTAAATACAATACTATTAATGGTACAGTTTTTCCTTTTTGTAAATGATCGCCTAACATTCAATCGACGCTACTAAGATAAACTCCTGTTTAGGGCGTCTGGAAACGCACACAACAATCACTACTTCAAGCACAAACATCCAGACCACGACTAACATCTGTGCCAATACAAATGTTTGCCATGCGTAGGGATCGAACCAGCACAACAGTCATAAACCATGCTGCTGTTTTTAGCCTCCTCATTGTGTATCGATCGATTGTTATCATAAACAGTTGCTTAGGCAGTATTAATACTTTCAACAGAAAATCTCCTACCTGCTTTGCAGCTTCTTGGATTAAAGCCTAACTGTTCTCCTAAGTTTGAAAGAAAAATATTTAGAAATATTTAGAAAGCTGAACTCGAGCATAGGTAATAATAATACTACACAATAAGTTATAATTATTTTTTAAATTATTATTATTTTAATATAAATGACCAATATATAACAGATACAACATCGGCAGCCGGTAGTAACGAAACGGCCAAGCCACATATTTTGACTAAGGTGTAGGGTTTGTGAAGTTAGAGCTTGTAGTGTTAAGGCGTGTAGAGTTAGAAGCTTGGCTCTATATGAGATCTGATAACTTTTTGACAGTGCGAGCCATATGATCTCGTCTTGGCAACATTTTACATGAAAATGTTTTTGCTGGGATTTTTTTATACAACTAGGTTGCCAAACAAGTGTGCGGATCGTCTCATGGTAAGCGATTACCGTAGCTTATGGACGCCTGCAACACCAGAAGGATCGCAAGCGCGTTGCCGACCCTACTCCCAATCTCCTCAAGAGCTCTGATCACCGGTGGAAAACACTGTTTGCAAGCAGTAATAGCTGTGTTTATTGTAATGTCAAGGTACTTCCTGAGTCGGGCTGCTCTAGATTTTGAGCAGGATATATCCTGCTGTAATAATAATAATATTTATTTATTTATTTCAGATTTAAATCCATACAAGTGTTAGTAACATTTAATAACTTAAAAAATAATGTTAGTACGATTCTCTGTCTCTCTCTGACTCTGTGTCTGATTCTGCTGTGCCCTACCTCAATTAAAAATTGTTATGTTGTTATTTGTTTAATAAGTAGATGAATGATGAACATATTTATGGTCACGTTGATGTCAGCCTTAGTGACTTTATTTCATTATAAAAGAAAATATCGTGTAAGTCTACTTCAGCTACAGTCGTTTAGAAATTAAACTTCATCTTCTCAAATTCATGATTTACAAGCACTTAACTTCATTTAGTTACTTCTTGTAGCGAACTGTAAGTAGGGATTCTTAAACAAAAAGTAATCAAAGTTCCATTACTAAGGATAGTTAATTTAACAGGTACCTGAACTAAGTTCTTTTTCATTTAAACTCTATCAGCGAGTTCTTAAAGTTTTTATGATTATTCTGACTCTAATAGTTAAAATGCGCTAACTTTTTATTAAATGGCTATAAAGGTTTCTTTACGTCGAGTGGGTGATTTACCGTAAGCTGTGACTTCAAAGAAGGAGGAGGTTTCTCAATTCGACTTTATATTTTTAATATGTGTTCGCGAATAACTTTGTCATTTATGAATCAATTTTGCTGATTTTGGTGGTACCGTGATAAAGTAACCTGGATCCAGAGATACCTGGATCCCAGAGAAATCAAGGGGAACCTTTGAAAATAGTAGTGGCGACTAGTACGTTTGTTAATTTTTAACCGACTTCCAAAAAAGGAGGAGGTTCTCAATTCGACTGTATTTTTTTTTTATGTAACATCAGAAGTTTAGACTGGGTGGACCGATTTCGACAAAAAAAAATTAATAGAAAGGTGGTGTGTGATTTGGTCCCATTTAAATTTATTTGAGATCTAAGAACTACTTTTCGAGTTATATCTTATAATGCGTTTTTACTTGACGCTTTTTTCGTCGCCCTCCGTTGTATTATACCACATAACTTTTTACTGGATGTACTGAATTTGGTAATTCTTTTTTTGTTGGAAAGGAGATATCCCTAGTTTGGTACCATGATAAGGAAACTAGGACTTGATGATGGGAATCCAGAGAAATCGAGGGAAACTCTCGAAAATCTGCATAACTTTTTACTGGGTTTACCGATTTTGATAAATTTTAATTTAATCGAAAGCTGATGTTTGTCATGTAGTCACATTTAAATTTCATCGAGATCTGATAACACCTTTTGGAGTAATCTTTGATAATGCGTATTTACTTGACTATTTTTTTCGTCTACCTACGTTGAATTACTTGTCGATGTAATTGAAGTTGATTTTTTTCGTTTGCTAGCAAACAGAATTATCAAGCTATTATTAAAATATTATTTTTATAACGTATACACTCATATAAGTTTTTGTTAAATTTTGAGACTTTATATTTACGTATTAAATGGGAAATCAAACGTATACTCGTAATGAAAGGCGTTTTCAATAAATATGTAAATAAATCGGTAGATAAATACCATCAAAGCAATATAGTGGTAGTAAAGTAACATAGTGGATTACTCTCTAACCTTTCTCCTGCATTAAGGGATTTCCTTCTTCCAGCAAAGCGTAAGGCCCCGTTCACACAGACCGGCTCGGAGAGCATCGGCCTGCTTTTTTCTTTTCACACAGACCGGGTCGTATACGCTTGGAATTGGCCGGAGCGGAGCCGCCAACTATTTCACATCGACCGGCTGGGAAGAGATCTGAAAGCGGGTGCGGTTGGATGTGCTCGGAGCCGGTCGGATGCGCTCGGAGTCGGGTGGATACACTACAAAGGCAGTGCCAGTATTCCGCGCAGTCTAAGTTTTGTTTTCGGTGTGTTAACGTGTGCTTTTCGAAACATGGATTTAGATAGCTCCGACGAAGAAATATATTTGTTAGCAAGATTACTTGAAATAGAACATAGGAAACGTAAGCGCAAGCGGAAACAAATATGGGTAAAACATATTTGGAAAAACAGACTAATCCATGGGGAGTTTCACACCATTTTCGAGGAATTGAAGAGAGATAGCCTAAAATTTTATGAGTATTATCGTATGGAATATTGGCAATTTTTGAAATTGACAGATTTGTTAAGAGTACATATAACAAAAAAGACTACAAATTATCGTTGCACCGATAACAGTCGAAGAAAGGTTAACGGTAACTTTAAGGTAAATAAAAAACAATTATTTATACTAATCATGTTATTTAGATCACAAAATCACAGCCCTCCATTTATTAAGCATTGTTTACGTTAATGAAATGTAAATTACTTATACTAATCATGTTAAATAACACAAACATCTAAATAGATCACAAAATCACAGCCCTCCATTTATTAAGCATTATTTACGTTAATGAAATGTAATTAAATAGTACAGATTTGTGTGTGTTTAATTATTATTATTATAATTATTATTGTTTTTGATTGTTTATTATTTTGTATTTTGTGTGCTGGTATTGTACCCGTAAGTAGTCTGGTCTGGATCTGGTTTTGAGGAATATAGGTTTCATTTGACACTAGGTAAGTAGATTGATTAGTCGATGGCGGTGAATTTATAGACAAAGAATAATTCAAATCTGTACTATTTTCATACAGACTTAATTCAGCTTCATTAACAATGTTAAACACGCGCCTTTTAATTCGTGCTTGGACTTCTTTTGGGAATGTTTCCACTGTATCTGACATAGACAAAAAAAAATTACGTAATGCCTTGTCACGGGGTGTAGTATTTCTTTTTTCTTCAAGATACTCTTCGAAAACCGTAGCAACATCTTTGCTTAAGCGTGGTCTCTTTTTCGAGCCAGAAGTACTTGCAAGCGATTCAACTTCAGAATGGTCAGAACGTTTAGATGATGTCGATGGTGGTGGTATTGGTGTGCCAGGCTCTGAATCATCCGATGATAATGTTACATTAGATATTTGGTTTCGATTGCGAAAAAATGGTATTATAAAAGAAAGTTCTTTTTCAAATTTTATCAATTTGGACGTAGTTGCACCATCGCCACTCTTGCCTTTTCGGTTATAATAGGCTTTTCTGAAGTTATCTCGCAGTTTCTTCCAACGATCCTGGCACTGCGTCACTGGAAAGAACAGAAATGAAAAATTAATAACATAACTCTTTTTTATTTTATAGTTCGTTTTGGTACGGCAGTCTTATATTTCTATTTTGTGTGTTTGTTTTATTTTTACAGATTCCTCATCACTGGTTGCAGTTTCAAAAACTTGTCATTTAATTTTCGAATGGGAATTTCTACAGTTCATTCAATTATTCATGAGACAATCAGAGTAATTTGTGATGTTTTGATGCCCATAGTTATGCAGATGCCAGATGAAGAAATGTGGGAAAAGGTTTCACGTGATTTCTTTAATATTTGGAATTTTCCTAACTGTTTGGGCGCTATAGACGGAAAGCATGTCAATATACAGGCACCAGATAATAGTGGAAGCTTATACTATAATTATAAAAACTTTTTCAGTACAGTGTTACTAGCTGTGGTCGACGCGAAATACAGTTTTTTAATTGTTGATGTCGGATCATATGGTAAAAATAGCGACGGCGGAATTTTACAGAATTCAAAATTTTGGAAAAAACTCAACACCAATAAGTTAAAGCTGCCCCCAAATAAACCTCTACCTAGTACCACTGAAAGCTTACCACGTTTTTATAGGAGACGAGGCATTTCCTTTGAGCAATAATATATTGCGGCCGTATCCAAGAGAACAAGCAAGAACAGAATTATCAAAAAAAGTATTTAATCTGCGTTTAAGCAGGGCAAGAAAAGTCGTAGAATGTGCATTTGGAATGCTAACTCAAAGATTTGAAATTTATCAAAAACGAATGAAAATTCAGCCGAAGTACTGTGATTTAATTATATTAGCAACTACATGTTTACATAATTTTTTAATAGAAAATCGGACGCCAGGACAAGAGAATGAATTTCACAGCAATATAAATTTATTAACAGCAATAACAGACAATAATAATGAAAACAGTTCTAATAGCGACGCAGTTCTAACCACAAGGAATAAATTTAAGGATTATTTTTCATCAAGTGGTGCTTTAGATTGGCAAGATCAAGTGGCTACGCGAGTTTCTTAAGTTATATTTAATAAAAATTGTCTACTACATAAGTATATTCTAACGATCAGATACTCAAACGAGTTTTTAAAGTAAGGGCGCATTTAAACTCATGTTATTCCTATTTTGACTTTGAATCTAACACGTCGCAGCACGAGTTTAAGAAGCCCTTGCTTTAAAATTCGTTTGAGTATCTGGGGGTAGGTGTAAAACAATGAAAACCTTACTTACCACTTATTCCGAGACATTTGCTAATTTCCTCCCATGCATTGTCTTTCATTATCCGATCGCTATATGATGGCTTGGTTATGTCAAATAAACACTCATATTTTGACACGAGTATTATTAATTTTTCATCATTCATCTTTTCGTACAAGTACGCACAACTATTACGTTCAAATGTTGCTATCAAAATGGCGGTCGGCGCGGCCGCAGCGGGCACGCAATCGGAGCCGATCGGCTACGCGATAGAGAAAGAGCACGCAATCGGAGCCCATCGGCTACGCGAGCGAGAAAGAGCACGCAATCGGAGCCGACAGGCTGCGCAAGCGAGAAAGAGCACGCAATCAGAGCCGATCGGCTGCGCGAGCGAGAAAGAGCACGCAAGCGGAGCCGGTCGGCTCCTTTTATTACTTCACACGAAGCGCGTTCAGGCATTTTTAATGACAAAAAAGGTGCAAATGCAAAAATAAACTTTACTACAATCACTCAAAACACTGTTTCCAACGTGATAAAAATCTGCTCTCCTCTCCGAGCCGGTCTGTGTGAACGGACCCTAAAGGTGTCTAGATGATTTTTTTTTGATACAATTTTTAGTACTTTATAAAACTACCCCCAATATTCTAACATATTTTGTAAATTGTACGTAACTATCTTTTATATAATTTTTAAGTTTATAGTTTGTATGTTAAATAGTTTCATATGTAAAAGTTTGATCGTGTTATTCTTATAAGAAATAGAAATTTTAAGCATGTTAGTTAGTGATATTATATTTTTATCGCTTTATTTACCAATTACCGACAACATTTCAATCGTTTCCTCGTGTTACTCATGCCTCGGAGAGCAAGTTAAGCTGTCGGTTCCGGTTGTTATATAGCTGATGGCTATCGTTACTCAGAGTAGGGAATATAATCACGAACCTGCTGTGCTAAAATATCAATTAAGTTAGCATAATTTTGGTCGGTGGACTCACGTCTGCATTAGGGATACTAAGATAGCATAATTAGTTTTCTTAATGTAAGCTGCAGTAGTGTACCAAGGTAAACGATCACTGACAAAAAAATATATCGGAATAACAAAAGCATGGGCATTATAAGCCTATGAACATAACTTTATAGATAAAAAAAGAACCTGCTGTGCAGCAGCGTGGCGGATTAAGCTCTGATCTTTCTCCTACATGGGGAAAGAGGCCTATACTTAGCAGTAGAATGTTACAGGTTGTTACAGGTCATGATCGTTCAATAGTTTCCTAATTTAATTGGATATAAAAGTCAGGAAACCTTTTGTTGATGCAATATCGTGAAGTATCTTATTTTTTAAGTACTTAACCAGACCTCATTTGAAAGACTTGTTGTCTTTTGTTAAAAACCTTGAACTATTTATATTTTACCCGCGGATTTCTTACAGTTCATTTCATAATACCTTTTCCATATATAGACAAGACCTTCTTTACAGGTTTTTTGTCGGTAGTACTTTCCATATATCAAGTCTGGCATTCAAAGTTATATTTTTACGTAGATCAAATTATTTCCATATGAATAACATAAAACGCTCTCGACGAGGTAATAAAACCGCGCGGTTATCAAAGAGTTTTATTATTAGCGTTGTTATTAGTCAAAAACGGATAAAGCGCTGTTTCGCTTGTGATTATTTATTTTTTATTATTTCATGAATAGAAATATGAAATTTTGTGAAACAGTGTTTTATCTTTGTTTGTTTCGTTTTGTTGCTGTAATTGTTTTTTTTTTTGTTTCGATATTTTGAAGAATTGATATGTTTATTTTTATTTTTTATGTTTCAGTATTCGAATGCAATGACTGAGAACTTGTGGAGGCCTATGTCCAGCAGTGGACTGCGATAGGCTGAAGTTATGAATATATACGGCTGAATTGAAAAACCTCCTCCTTTTTTGAAGTCGGTTAAAAATAAAATTCATTGACAATAGTTCTGATTTGCATCTCTATAAATAAAATCGACACGGCTCGGTGTTAAATAAATTCAGGGCTCCAAGGATGGTTCGGTCGTAGTGTTTCGATGTGGCTTGTAGTAACAAAACCTTTCAGAATTTAGCTTATTTGGAAGGCTGACCAAACAAGTATATACATATATATATATATATATATATATATATATATATAGAATATGAATTTCGGAAACGGCTCCAACGATTTTCATAAAATTCAGCATATAGGAGGTTTCGGGGGAGATAAATCCATATAGCCAAGATTTATTTTTAGAAAATGTCGTTTTATCCCTGTTTTTAGGGAGTGAAAAAATATCGTTAAAATACGAAGGTAAATTTCGCATTTTTCAATTAAGTTGTAATAGCTCGGTGGGAAATCCGGCCGGTCGGGATCAATTATTTTTTCTTTTTTTTTCTAATTGCACTCGTTATTTTTTAGTTAAATAGGCAGTTCTTATTATTTATTATTATGTCGGTAAAATCGCAAAATATTATTCATATTTTGTCATTATTTTTTTAAATTATTTTTTAATTTCGATTTTTTCTATTTATTTATATTTTTTATTACTGTCGGTAAACATATTATTCATATTTTATAAATATGTAGTTCATATTTAAATATGATTTTCAAAAAAAAACACGATTTGTTTGAGGCAAACGAAAAAAAAAACGACTTCAATTATATCGACAAGTAATACAACGTAGGTAGACGAAAAAATAGTCAAGAAATACGCATTATCAAAGATTAATCCAAAAGTTGTAATCAGATCTCGATAAAATGTGACCACATGATTTAACATCGACTTTCGATTAAGTTAAAAATCATCAAAATCGGTACACCCAGTAAAAAGTTATGCGGATTTTCGAGAGTTTCCCCTTGATTGTATGTATGTTTGTATGTATAATCTGATGTATGAATATTATATTATATAAATATGTTTAGTATTTTAAGTGAATTTCTGTATCTGTAATAAACTTACATTGTTGTTTGCGCACTATTACCGGCACTTTTTCCTAAATTACTAGCATGAAGGTTGCCTGGAAGAGATCGGTATAAGCGATAAAGTAGCCTTTGGATACATATTTGTTTTATATCTATTGAATATAAATTGTATCTTTTATCGTTTGCAATAAAGTTTTAATAAACAAAAAATTAAAAATTAATTATAAATATTATTTTTATATCAGGTAAACTTTATTTAGAATACATAAAAATATAAATAAAAAACAGATCTGATGTGAAACTTAAAATATTTAACCTATATAGCTTATATCTATTTGATATCTACTAAAATTAAATTCTATTAATAATAGAGAAAAAGTAGCCATAAGTGTTAACTAAATGAAACTACTACTAAGGTCAAAGGTAAAATACATTCATTGTGGTATAAATATTATTGCGTGAAAACATAAAAATTAACCTCAAAAACTATAAACAAATAAAGCTTTCATACAGAACGCAATTCGCCATTAATTAATAAGTCATATTAAATTGAAATCCTATTTTTTTTGAAATAGTTATATTTTAGAGGAACCAGTTCGAGGAATAGAGGTCTAAGTACGATGGTCATTAAATGCAGAATTTTAAGACTGAGCGTTCAGAATACATAGAGAGATGACGAATATTATATTTTTTATAGAGTACTTATGCAATTTTTCAATATTAGTATACTGTTTTTATTGTTGCTTAAAAGGAGGTACCATGGACTATTTGTTACATTCCTTTTTTTTCGTATTTTTTTTAAATAGGCATTTTTTAACATAATTAATACTATTTTAAAATTAGAAGTTTTTTCACGCACGCGGAAGGTCGCTACGTATTTGTTTATTTACTTTTTTATTTGACAAAACTTGTAAATATCTACATCATAAACAACCATTAAACTCTTGTTCAACAAAATCATACAGTTTTTTAGTAATACAGTACGCAGTGAACGATCTACCTTAAGACTTTGCAGTGAATTGTTAGTGCCCTGAACGCTTGAAATTGTATGAATGTCTGTTTCGGTGAGTTATAGCGGTTACCGTGGCGTATACGATGAATTCAGGTTTAGAAACGTTCGTAGCTCTTAAATTCCACCTAAGTATTTATGTATTTATTAATATTTACTACCCCTACACATAACTTCTAATCGATATATTTTTAATATTGTATAGAGAACTTAACTTTTAAGTTTAGTTCATCAGAAAGATTTGTAGAGGTAAAACTGTTTCAGATATGGAGCTTATACGTCTGAATGTTATGAAATAAAAAAAAATGCTTACAATAAGATTTTATTTGTAACTAATTCGATAAACATTATTCTTTATAAAACAATCTGAAAATGTGCATCCAGGACAGTGCAAACGTCTAAAAAAGTTGTTGATATATGTATATAGATTAAAAGTTTTTAATTATAATTCTGCAATTTGCGTTCAGTATGTAATATTCCACTGTTGGTCGTAGGCCGTTTTGTCCTTGTAGGAGTATGATTGCTTAATCCACTACGCTGCTACACTGCCGGTTGTCGGACATGTTCTCTACTATGAGTAATGATCGCTATCAGGTAATTATGATAAAAACCGGGACCGACGGCTTAACGTGCTCTCCAAGACACGGTGGGAAGACCCAAAAAGACAAACATCCAAATTGGAAAGGAATATTTATACAAATAAAAATATCCATCCCGAGCGGGAATCAAACCTGCAAACCGTCGGTGTTTTAGGTGACTACTCGAACCACTATACCAGAGGTGTTTTTTTCTACATATTAGCTAACAAAAATTAATAGGTCTCTTATTTAGCTGAGATGGGGTATTGTAGTTAGGATGTCAGAATACTATCTTTAGCGAACAAAATTATATAAAATGTATTTATCGATATCATCTCTTCTTCAGACTTCAGTGATCTTCGAAGGAAATATAAAAGGAAAGAAAAACGAGGGAATAGGATTGCGTGCAAAGTATTAAAATACTCATGACTATCAAACTGTTTTCTATTTCCGTAAATAAATATGAATACACCCACGCAAACATTTAGTGTCGTCACATTTGGTCGGATTTCAGATTATCTTTTTTATATAACTCTAAGGTGTAAAACAAACTTATTATTTATTAGCAGTATTTTGACGACGTCTTAGCGCAGCGGTAATAGCACTGGCTGTTGCGCTGGCGGTCGCGGGTTCGATTCCCGCTCACGACAGACATGTGTATCGACCATATAGATGTCAGTCGTGGTCTGGGCGTTGTATTTGTGTATTGTATGTGTTTCCGGACCCCAATACAGGAGAAAATCCTACTGGGGGATCCGTTGAGTGTAAAGCGTTTATTTATTCTTAATTCTTATTATTCGCCTGATGGTTAGCGGCTACCGTTGCCTCTGAACGCTTGAAACACCATGAGCATCACAATCACGTTGTCGACCCTACCTCCGAAGTCTGCTCAGAGGCTTTGACTACAGCACTAGTTGAGAGCAATATTATTTAGCGTGTATTAAAGAGTTATAAATTTTTTATCGTAAACATGTTTCACTATCTTAAAATATGTTAAAATTATTTTTAAAATTTTAGGAAATTAAAAAAACATTGAAGACGAATATTGATTCAAAGCCTATCATTAAAGACACGTGGTTGTCTGAACAAAAGTTGCCAAGGAAATATAGTAATTACCGAAAAAAAAATTGCACTATTTTAATAACTAGGACTTTGTTCATTGCATAATTTTAAAAATAACGAAAAGATATTTCATTGATTGTATTCATTATTGTCATAATTACTGTTAAGGATAAAAGAATAAACAGTGCCTATTAGCGTGGTAAGTTTATTTAAGTCTGAAATGGCAACTTATGAATATTCGTAGCCAGAAGCATTGTGACAAGTTAAAAGAGAAGAAATTCTATCACAATAGCTAAGCATACTAAAGAGGTATTAAAGTTTTTTCTTAAAAAGGAATATACTCGTACATTTTATATTTGTTGTAGATCACAAATATTTTTATATATACAAAATGAGTAACAGTAAATGTTTATTAATATTTTTGTGCTGTGTGGCTACGGCACTAAAGAATTTAGCCACCCCCTCTCTTCCCGTGGGTGTCGTAAGAGGCGACTAAGGGATAACAAGGTTCCACAACCACCTTGGAACTTAAGAAGCCGACCGATGGCGGGATAACCATCCAACTGCTGGCTTTGAAATACAAAGGCCGAAGACGGGCAGCAGCGTCTTCGGTGCGACAAAGCCAGTACTGCGGTCACCAACCCGCCTGCCCAGCGTGGTGACTATGGGCAAAACACATGAGTTCACGTTATTTTTGGCGTGAACTTGTGGAGGCCTGTGTCCAGCAGTGGACTGTATAGGCTGTAATGATGATAATGATGAATATTTTTGATAATACTCAATGTAATATTTTGTGGCTAAAATATAATTACTGTCTATAAATTTAAAAGAGTTTTAAGTCTATTTCATACGATTCTTATAAAAAAAGTTGAAAAAAAAACTGTTATATATTAATTATTTTTAAACTTTTTAAAACCATTAACTTATCCTATAATTATTTTTTTATTAAGTATATTGTAAAAGTATTATAAACAATTAAAAATTGACTTATCAGATGATACCTCGTGTTAAATTTTTATACTTATATTAAATATAACAATGCATTAACGTTGATTGTACAAGTTAATACAACACGTATTTTTTACAATAATAATATTCCGTTTTCAAAAGCAAACCTTGGTTTTCGATGTGTTCGGGCATCCAATTTAGCAAACTGTCCAGAAAACCTTCCAACCATATTATTAAATGAATATTTACAAGTTGATTTCGTTTATGATTTTATTCATATGGAAATTGGAAATATTTATATTCGATCGCTATAAGAGCCTATTGGTATTTAATTTATTTTTTATTATTTGATATTTGAAGTACGGCAAAGTAGGAAATATTTTGATTGGTTAAGTACCTTAAACTCACTAAAGAAGATCACAGCTAAATAGCACTGTTTGTAAGTCTTGTGTGTAAATTTATTTTAGGAAATTGCTAAAAAGTAGTAAATAGTAAGTAAGTGATAATATTTTGTTATTTATGACTGAACTATTCTCGCAGTCGGGTAGCTTCAGATTTTAAGAAAGATATTTCCGTCTGTGCCATACCTCAGTCAGAGTAAGCAATTACGCCTAAGATAATGATAAAATGGTGTATTAGGAATTATTTCGTGAACAGCTAATATTAACAATATACAGTAAATTACAAATACAATTTTAATATTTTTCATTCGAAATATCAAATTTAAATCAACTACCGAAGAGTGATTAGACTTCCTCCAATATAACCATTAATATACACGTAGTTTGAAATTAAAATATTTGTTGAATTCCGCAGAAACAGATAACATATATAGTCTATAAAGTTAATAAAATTTCAATCAATAACTCTGAATCACCGCTTTGAGCAAATGAATATTATTAAAAAAAAGGTAATTAAAACGAATCGGTAATTTTACGTGAAGCTGTGGAAACGATGATTTAAAAGTACTTGTAAAAGCGACTTCGAGTGAAGATAATTTCGATAGTGAATATTAAATATATAATATTTAAAATATTGCAATTGATTGTTGAACGTATTTTAATTTGAAAAGGGACTTTTTTGATTAAGTTTGTTTACGTAGTATAGACTCAATATTGATAGATCTAACTGAAGTAGGGCACAGCAGGAATTTTCCTTCCTTCCGTTTGCAATCAGAATAACAAATTATATATAATTTGTTTACATTATTCAAAGGTTCTGATTGTAGATCATATAATAAGTTTGATCAGACAATCTTAAGTTTAATAGGCATTAATGTCTCTACGGTGTACATGGTAAACTGAGGTAGGGCACAGCAGGAATTTCCTGCTCAAAATATCGAGCAGCCCGACTGAGGTAATACCTCGACATTAGAAGATCACAGCTAAATGATACTGTTTTTAGGCAGTGTTGAGTTCTTGTTGGTGAGTAATGTGACCAGAGCTCTTGGGGGAATAGGGTCGGCAACGAGCTTGCGATGTTTCTAGTGTTGCAGACGTCTTTAAGCTACGGTAATCGCTTACCATTAGGTGAGCCGAAAGATTTTTTGCCGACCTTGTTATATATCCGACCTTGTTATATATCAAAAAGTTTATTAAAATGCAACATGATTTTAAAACATTATAATTGTGTTTGCCGGCAAACGAAGAAAAACCGACTTCAATTATATCGACAAGTAATACAACGTAGGTAGACGAAAAAATAGTCCAGTAAATACCCATTATCAAAGATTACTACAAAACTTGTAATCAGATCTAGATGAAATTTAAATGTGACTACATGATAAACATCGGCTTTCTATTAAATTAAAAATTATCAAAATCATTACGACCAGTAAAAAGATATTCGGGTTTTCGAGAGTTTTCCTCGATTTCTCTGAGATTCCATCATCAGATCCTGGTTTCCTTATCATGATACCAAACTAGGGATATCTCCTTTTCAACAAAAAAAGAATTATCAAAATCGGTTCATAAACGACAGAGTTATCCCCAAACATACATATATATATATATATATATATATATATATATATATATATATAATACGGTCGAATTGAGTAACCTCGTCCTTTTTTTGAAGACGGTTAAAAATAAAATAAGGCACGAACTCTTAAGTTAGTAAAATACGAAATACTAAGGTAGTTAATATAATATAACAAATAAAGTTTACTATAGTAATCAGTAGTGGTTGTAGTTTCCTGATCGAATTTAAAATTAAATACACTATAGAAAAAGTTTTGATACAGCATATATTTTTTAATAAATTTATCTTTTACTGTGATTGTTCTTTCGCAACTATGTAGTTAAATTTTTATGTAAGATCTATCTTTA
Source organism: Melitaea cinxia (assembly GCF_905220565.1). Classification (NCBI taxonomy): domain Eukaryota; kingdom Metazoa; phylum Arthropoda; class Insecta; order Lepidoptera; family Nymphalidae; genus Melitaea; species Melitaea cinxia. The sequence continues at coordinate 3,303,265 of NC_059409.1, read as the reverse complement.
ATATCTAAGATTTTTATTTTTGTGTTACCCACATTAGGAATTCTAAACATTTTTGAATATCATATCAAAAATTGACCGCTCCAGCGGGGTTCGAACCCGCGTCTCCGACTTGCCGTGTCGGCGCTCTAGCCAATTAAGCTATGGAACGATGCACCCGCTCGAGCGAAATTTTCGATATGATAATTTTTAATTTTCGGTTTAAGCGAACCGTGGCGCCGTCTATAGTGAGCTCTTTACAGAAACCCGTAACTATTCAAAGTTTCATATTACAATGAAAATCTTTGACAGGAGACGACACCGTGCTATTTTTAATATCTAAGATTTTTATTTTTGTGTTACCCACATTAGGAATTCTAAACATTTTTGAATATCATATCAAAAATTGACCGCTCCAGCGGGGTTCGAACCCGCGTCTCCGACTTGCCGTGTCGGCGCTCTAGCCAATTAAGCTATGGAACGATGCACCCGCTCGATATTCAAAATTTTGATATGATATTCAAAAATGTTTAGAATTCCTAATGTGGGTAACACAAAAATAAAAATCTTAGATATTAAAAATAGCACGGTGTCGTCTCCTGTCAAAGATTTTCATTGTAATATGAAACTTTGAATAGTTACGGGTTTCTGTAAAGAGCTCACTATAGACGGCGCCACGGTTCGCTTAAACCGAAAATTAAAAATTATCATATCGAAAATTTCACTCGAGCGGGTGCATCGTTCCATAGCTTAATTGGCTAGAGCGCCGACACGGCAAGTCGGAGACGCGGGTTCGAACCCCGCTGGAGCGGTCAATTTTTGATATGATATTCAAAAATGTTAAGATCTATCTTGCTTAAAATTGGAGCCGCTCGACTGGGGAAGTCCCTCGAACCTTACAGAAGATCACTGGTAAATAATAGTGCCTTCAAGTAGTGTTATGTTCCTGTGGTGAGTTAGCTAGCCAGAGCTCTGGGAAGAGCTCTAGCTCTCCCCTTACTATCATGCGAGGTTAGTAGGACTGACGCTTGTTTTATACCTTTATAGTATAAAAATATATTTTATTAATTCATTTATTCGGATTAATGGCTTCTAACATCGTTTACTGTACTACTGGTACTAAAGAATATAGCCACCCCCTCTCTTCCCGTGGGTGTCGTAAGAGGCGACTAAGGGATAACACAGTTCCACAGCTACCACCTTGGAACTTAAAAAGCCGACCGATGGCGGGATAACTACCCAACTGCTGGCTTTGAAATACACAGGCCGAAGACGGGCAGCAGCGTCTTCGGTACGACAAAGTCAGCCCTGCGGTCACCAACCCGCCTGCCCAGCGTGGTGACCATGGTCAACACACATGAGTTCACTTCATTTTTGGCGTGAACTTGTGGAGGCCTATGTCCAGCCGTGGACTGTATAGGCTGTAATGATGAACATCGTTTATATTTTTAGTGAGAGTTAGAAAAAGGGATGGCTTAGACACCGATTGTTCTTAGATTTCAATAGATGGCGTTTGAGAGCAGACATTTAAATTAAGAATAGACATATAAAACATGTACTATGTTACTTTTTAAATAAAATACAAATTTTTACAAGGAATAATAAGATACTCTAACGCTGTATTGATATTTTTGATTTGAAATTCTTCCCTATTTTCAACTAGCTGACCCGGCGAACTTCGTATCGCCTAACACAAACTTTATCGTATGGTATTAAAGTTCAAATTGACTTTTAAGTATTATCACAAATCTTTTGTATGGGAGTATAGAAAAGTGTTGTTTTTAGACTTTTTCAGGAAATTTAAATTTTTTTTTTTAGAATTTTTCTCTCCGTAAGAACCATCCTCGTACTTCAAGGAATATTTTTAAAAAAGAATTAGCGAAATCGGTCCAACCGTTCTCGAGTTTTGCGCTTAGCAACACATTCAGCGACTCATTTTTATATTATAGATAATCAAATACGACTTAGTTCATAGAACTTGTTCTACGAGTATTATGTTTAATATAGTTCGGTAAAACTGAATTTCTTTCTCCCTAATATCACAAGTATGTCGACCTTAGAGATATTTGGTAAGAACCGGCCGAAATGCCGAATATATTAAATACTTCGAGAATCCCTGGCTATATCCGTACACAAAAGTGAATATTACGTCTTTGAATTTATTTATATACTTAGTATAATATAAATGTTTGACGAAATAAATATGTTTACAAGCTTCCTTAACTCGGCAGGAGGCGCGCCCTGTAATTTGAAAATGGGAGTATACATATACATATATACATACATTTTGTATACAGTATTTACAATATTAACATTTTTTTTTATTTCTTTATATTCTAACGAATTCTTGTGTGTAGAAAGTATTTATTTGTTAATGTAATATATTATTTTTTTAATGAAATCACAGCGTCCAATTAAGTATTTTTTGCACATGTCTTATGACGATGAATTTGATTCTAAACATATGAAAATTGAAAAAAAAATAGTTATTTTATAAAAATAATATTACATATTGCTACTCCGTGTTGCTCTATGGCTACTTATGATAATAATAGTAATATGTGTTTATTTGGATAAAAAAAAAACATTCAAAATATAATATTTAAAAAATCAGCCTATTTATATGAAACGTCGATAATGTTTCAAGTTGACTTTACTTTTTATGTAAATTCTTCAGAAATAGGAATAGAATTTTCTCCATATATCTTTTTATTCCATAAAATGCAATTAATTTTAGTTTAAGATTTTTTTTATTTTATAACTTTGCGAACTGAACGCTAGTATATTCTATACTTATAGGACATATAAATATGGCCGGCACAGCCAGTATATTATATGCTTATAGGAAAAATGTAGCAATAATTTTATTAGTTAACGTTTAAAATATAAATAGATTTTATTACTCTATATAGATGAAAGCAAGGCATACGAATTTAAGGGCGCAGCGGGAAGCGGAGGCGTGTCTAAACAGTCTATACCTCAGGAAGCCGAACAGACCTTCCAGGGGTTGCTGTGTAAATTAGATTTCTACCTTGCTAATAAACAGCGTGAATAAACAAATAGAACTCACATTGGACTTAAATATATTTATTTTTATATGGGTGTTTGTTCATCATCGACGTCTCATCATCATCGTCACTTCGGCCTAACACAATCAACTACTGGACAAAGGCCTCGCCAAGCTCGCGCCAAGCATATTGGTTTTTCTCAATCCTAAGCGTGTTATAGCAATGTTTAAAATTAATTCTATACATTAACTTCTGCCTTAGGGAATCTGTCACGAACGCTTGTCAGGAAATTAATTAGAAAGAGGAAGTAAGTTACGAAGTATTTGATAAGGTTGTATACAACTTAATTATAGGATCTTCTTGAAATCGATGTGTCAGACACAGTGTAATTTACTGCTACATAAATACATGACGTTTGTATATATAAGCTTACACACGTTTTTAAATTATATAAAAATTTCCACGGGCGCTTATTTGCCCATGCCATTTGTACATAAAATATTTGTTTTATTACCGGCGTGCGTTTTTTTTACACTAATTTTACTTCAGACCAGCAGTTCTAACATCGCCTAGAATCGCTAAATATTTTTTGATAATACAAACAAACAATTTATAGCATAATTATATTAATAACCGCCAGGACTTACTCGTATTTATTTTGACATTTATGTCCATGTTCTATAATTCCATATCTAAGGTGTTATTGTTGTTGTGGTATGGTTGATTGGCTATGTTTTCATGAATAAGGTAAAATTTAATTTTTATTATTATTGAAGTGTAAACAAGAAAATACGAATTTACTAAACATTCCGAAATAGAAAGTCGATTCTGACTGGACGTAATTTCCTTTAATACGTAAATCAGAATAACGGCAGATAGGTATTTGAATAAATTTCCCTACTGATAGTTTGTACGTTCAGGACTTCGTACGCAGCGCAGACATTATAATAGCGTTATGCGTTATTGACAACGCTTTATCCAGATTAGTTCTGAGTTGCTGCTTATTTCGAGCTAGTTGCATAATTAAATTGTTCTGAAATTCTAGACTTATATGTTTCTTCATATATAACATTGTTCTAAGTACATTATGGTGATATTATAATTTACTGAAATAATAATAATTTGACATGGAATTGAAGTAGGGCACGGCATGAAATATCATACTCAAAATTTAGATTTGCCCAACTGAACATACAGCTAAATATTACTTCAGTCAAGTAGTACAATATTAGCCAGGACCCCTGGGGATTTTGGGGTTAGAGTCCGCAACGCGATTGCATTTCATTTATTGTTGCAGGTGTCCATAGGCAGCGATATCTGCTTGGTATCAAAAAGACTGTATCCCTTTTTTTACTCTTGTTCTATAAAGAAAAATAAAAACTTATTTAAGTTTACGCTACCATTGCTTTATTTTGATATATTATAATATTTATTACTTGATATAATACTTGTTACTTCTCAGTGATTACTGTTAGCTTTCTGTCGTTTTTATCACTTTTTACATTTGAGTAATAAATCGTAACCGGTTAGAATTTTCCAGTAATGATTTTTTTTACGCCAGAATAATTTTCCCACCGCTTAAAAAATATAGGTAAATACTAATTAGTTATAATATAAATAAATACTGATTAGTGGTATCACTATGATGGCAAACAAGATTATGGTCAACTTGATTGTAATGACCGTGCTCCTTATCTAGAGAAAAATTGACCACTAGAATTTGCTTTTTAATATAAAAAAAAGTTTGGCTTTCAAGGTACATTCTAGAACAAAAACAAAAGTTCCTCAAACTAAGATACTACTACTACTACTACTTTATTTTGTAAAGAAAAAATTACTACAAGATATTTTTTAATTTTGTTGAATTTAATAATAATAATAATAACAACTCTTTATTAGTAGAAATATGTGCGAAAGCCAGCCTTATTTATAATAATTGTGTTTGCTCGCAAACGAAAAAAAAACCGACTTCAATTACATCGACGAGTAATACAACGTAGATCGACGAAAAAATAGTCAAGTAACTACGCGTTATCAAAGATTACTCAAAAAGTAGTTATGAGATCTCAATAAAATTTATATGTGACCACACGACAAACGTCAGCTTTCGATTAAATTAAAAATTATTAAAATCGGTACACCAGTAAAAAGTTATTGCGGATTTTCAAGAGTTTCCCTCGATTTCTCTGGAATTCCATCATCAAATCCTGGTTTCCTTATCAGGTTACTAAACTAAGGATATCTTCTTTCCAACAAAAAAAGAATTATCAAAATCGGTACACCCAGTAAAAAGTTATTGCGGATTTTCAAGAGCTTCCCTCGATTTTATCTAGGATTCCATCATCAGATCCTGGTTTTCTTATCAGGGTACTAAACTAGGGATATCTCCTTTCCAACAAAAAAAGAATTATCAAAATCGGTACATCCAGTAGAAAGTTATGCGGTATAATACAACGTAGGTCGACAAAAAGCGTCAAGTAAAAACGCATTATTAGATATAACTCGAAAAGTAGTTGTTAGATCTCAAATAAATTTAAATGGGACCAATTGCCACACACCACCTTTCGATTAAAAGAAAATTTGTCGAAATCGGTCCACACGGGCAAAAAAGTTCTAATGTAACATACATTAAAAAAATAATTGTGTTTGCTCGCAAACGAAAAAAAAACCGACTTCAATTACATCGACGAGTAATACAACGTATATCGACGAAAAAATAGTCAAGTAACTACGCGTTATCAAAGATTACTCAAAAAGTAGTTATCAGATCTCAATAAAATTTATATATGACCACATGACAAACATCAGCTTTCGATTAAATTAAAAATTATTAAAATCGGTACACCCAGTAAAAAGTTATTGCGGATTTTCAAGAATTTCCATCAATTTCTCTGGGATCCCATCATCAGATCCTGGTTTCCTTATCATAGTACTAAACTAGGGATGTCTTCTTTCCAACAAAAAAAGAATTATCAAAATCGGTACATCCAGTAGAAAGTTATGCGGTATAATACAACGTAGGTCGACGAAAAAAGCGTCAAGTAAAAACGCATTATTAGATATAACTCGAAAAGTAGTTGTTAGATCTCAAATAAATTTAAATGGGACCAATCGGCACACACCACCTTTCGATTAAAACAAAATTTGTCGAAATCGGTCTACCCGGTCAAAAGTTCTGATGTAACATACATAAAAAAAAAAAAAAAAAAAAAAAAAAAAAAAAAAAAAAAAAAAAAAAAAAAAAAATACAGTCGAATTGAGAACCTCCTCCTTTTTTCGAAGTCGGTTAAAAATACAGTCGAATTGAGAACCTCCTCCTTTTTTGGAAGTCGGTTAAAAAGAAATCTCTTCCAGGCAATCTTACGGCAATAAGAGATGATGAAATATTGATAGTGTAGGTGTACAGTTTTATCTTGTAATAAATAAAGTGAAACAATCAATAGAAGACATACAATACATATTATGTGGATAGATTAGTTACATATTAAATTCATACTACATAACCTTAATTCAACAATAACAATGTGTTTACACATTTTGACGGCAATATTACATATTTAGAACGTGCAATCGTGCCTATCTACTTTTTAAACGACTTCCAAAAAAGGAGGACGTTCTCAATTCGAATGTATTTTTTTTAATGTAGGTTATTTCAGAACTTTTGACTGGGTGGACCAATTTCGAAGAAAAATTTTTTAATCGAAAGGTTTTGTATGTCATTTGGTCCCATTTAAATTTATTTGTGATCTAACAACTACTTTTTGAGTTATATCTAATAATGCGTTTTTACTTGACGCTGTTTTCGTCGACCTACGTTGTATTACTTGTCGATGTAATTGAAGTCGGTTTTTTTTTGTTTGCGAGCAAATACAATTATGTTTGGTTGATTCTGTCTGCCGAATGAACGTAACATTTTCATCGTCATTACAGTTTCCGTATAAAACATAGAAAGAAATGAAGTAAGCTAAATTTTAAAGCTACTAAAAAGTTAAATCTTTTGCTCTAATGTAGCAATTTATGGTACTTAAGGGAATAGTCAAAGTACTGTTCTCTCTGGTATAATCAAAGTAACTACTAGTCGGTAACTATTTTCGAAGTCACATTCTTTGCCATTTTTGTGTAAGTAACATTTTAGTAACAACTAAACAATGAATCTAAAATAGTTTCGTAACATTATCCATGAGATAGTGATTTAAAGGTTTAAATTCGTGTTATTACATAATATAAACTTTTATTTTACCCAACAATTTATAAAGTTGATAAGTTAATTAATGTATTTAACCTTCACTAAATTGGGAGAAGTTTTTGTAAGAAAAATTGATAAATTTTGATTAAAATTGCATATATTATAACGATTTAAACAAATGAGAAAATATGTAATCCATCAAACTGAAAGAGTCTGTAATATTGTAAAGATTATTAATTACAAATTATATGAAGTTAATTTGTTTATGTACTGAAAAGACTGCTCATATTTTTCTGTCTCAGAATGTTTAGTTGTTAAAGTTATCGAGTTATAGAAGTAGAGAAATAAGCTTAAGTATGATTGATTCTCAGATATGTATATGTGTACACTGTATGACTAAGTTTTTTTTGATTCAGATTTTTCCTACATAAATCTCAATGTGTATCCTTTTCAGATCTACCGTGTAAAATACAATTTTATGATGCATTTCGATAGCCATAATAAATTTTAATTTAAAATTTTATGTCCCTGCATTTCGATTGCTTCGCTCGAAGTGCGCTGTATTGAAAAATGGTGATTTTATTTTGTTTCAAAAGTTAAACTGTAGTTCATTGTATCTCCAGGTAATATGGAAATTCGTTTTGCAATAAAAGTTTTAAAACCACGTTCCTATTGTTTTCATAGATGTCAAAGAATTATATATTTTTTATGTGTTTGAATTTTTTTGTGTACCGTCATTACGTGTATTTTAATAAATCGAGTAAATAAAAAATAAATAAAATAGGCAATAATAGCAAAGTCTTCCTCTCACCAGCATTTGAAAGTTTACAATTGCGTATTCAAAAATATATAGACCGTTATAGGGAACAGCTACGAGTCTTCATCCATCAAATATGGATGATCAATAAACACTTCGCTCTTCATATCCATGAACTAATAATGAGTAAATGATGGTTCTATAACTCTGTAGTAACCATCTTGAACAAATTGAGTACACTATCAATCATAATGTAATTTTGTCATATTCTCCTGTCATTCTTTCCTATTACTCCTGTGGAACTTAAAAACTAAAAAAACTAAAATACATACATTTTAACACTTAAGTGTTTGATAAAGCTATCATAATATAATGTTAATTGAGGTAGCTCACAGCAAGAACTATCAAGCTCAAAATCTGGAGCAGCCAGACTGAGAAGGTACCTCGACCTAATAGACGATTATAGCTAAATAAAACTGCTTTCAATTAGTTTCATTCCTGTGGCGAGTAAGGTGACCAGGAATCCTGGAATTGAGATAGGGCCAGCAACGCGCTTGTGATCCTTCTGGCGTTGCTATAAGCTACGATTATTACTTACCATCAGGTGAGCTGTACGCTTGTTTGCCGACCTAGTTTATAAAAAAACTTTACCATTTCATAGAGAATATTATGTTATGTTTATTATGTTATGGATAGTAATGGAGATCATAATTAACAATTAAAACGCAGGTGCAATATACAAATGCAGGAGTGAGCCGTATTCAAACAACGAGTTTTGTGTCACAATTATTTCGCGCATCATCCTGTCGCGTGCAGCGAGCTATATCTATTATTGTGTAAATAAATCGATTACATTGCTGAAGGCAGGCGCTAATGGAGCTTGTCATGAACACTGTCTCACTCACCGTTGAAATTGAACTGCAAGCTCACGGTGTGCTTTATAGTTATTTTTATTTTTATTTCATTCAGTAATGATATTCATTTGCTTTTTTTAAAGATCATTTTCGTTAAGTAAATATAAAACTTTATTTTAATAACGTTAAAAATATTTGACATATCACTTCATAATTTACATACGTATGAGCTTCTTAACTTTAATTTAAAACCCTTGAAAAGTTATTTTACTTATGCCTCCTCTCTCATTCTCCTAATGCCCCTTTTCTTATTGGAGAGAAGGTACAGACTAAATCGCCACGTTGCTCTACTTCGACTTTTTTTTAATGACAATATGATCGACCAGGTTTTCCGTGCTCTACGAAGTTTTGTGAACAAAGACACTACTAGTATAGTCTGTATTTTTAACAAATGAGTAACGAAAATTTTGACTGCTTTTTATTGGTCCACGTAATAATTACATAGATTATACTTCATACAAAGGCTGTAGTTACACGCCCACTCTTTTGACTTAGCGACTACCTAAGCGTAGCACGTGTTGTAGACGATATTGTTTGTGCGTGAGTCATGGCGGTATGTTTCCTATAGTTAAGCGTACTAAGCGCCGTTTGCAATCAGAATAACAAATTATATATAATTTGTTTACATTATTCAAAGATTCTGATTGTAGATCATATAATAAATTTGATCAGACAATCTTAAGTTTAATAGGCATTAATATCTCTACGGTGTACAAGGTAAACATTTTACGCTTCAGCCTGTAACCCCACTACTGGGTATAAGCCTCTTTTCCCATGTAGAAGAAGCATCATCCACAACGCTGCTCCAATGCGGGTTGGCGGATCTCACGCTCAATAGAGCCCACAAAGTATTTTTAAAAATGAAATGGCTAAATAAGATAAAATCCTGAACATAAAATAAGATGATTCTGATTTCCTGTCTAAGTCAAGATCGACAGTGTACAAAGAACTTAATTTAAACGAAGTAAAGGCAAACAGACAATACGGAACTACTATATATTGTACTAGCTGTGCCCGCGACTTCGTCCGCATAAAATTTAACAAAATAGTTATTGTTCAGTTCGCAGTTATATTTTTTTTTTAAATTAAAGTAGCCTAAGTTACTCTTTATTACATCAGCTATCTATCAGTGAAAATCTCCTCAAAATAGGTCGAGCCATTTCAGAGATTAGCCGGAAAAAAAAGACAAACAAATACATAGACAGACAAAAATTGTAAAAAAAATGTTATTTTGGTATATCTACTGTGTATCATACGCATTTAGTAAAAAGCGGTTATTTTAATGTTACAAACAGACACTCCAATTTTATTTATTTGTAGATATAGATAAGATTTTCAATTAAAATGGTTATTGTCGTACGAGAAAGGAGGTAGTCCGGTATGAACACTTCAGTCTCGAAAACAAGACATTCGTAAGTAGATAATGTCGAAATATTGGGCTCCGCAAAATATTAATAAAAAACATGGTAAAAATACTATTTTAAATAATTTTATTACGCTTTACGCTTACGCCTTGGTTATCAGTATCTAGTATGAGTAACGATTGCTATCAGGCGTACATAATTAAAACCAGGACCAACAGCTGGACGTGATCTCCAAGCCATGGTGGGGAGACCCACAAGGACTAACAACCAGACCGGAAATAAATATTTATATAAATAGAAATATCCACTGCGAGCGGGAATCGAACTCACAATCATCGGTGTTTAGGCGCCACCGACACGGCACACGCACCATTAAACCTGAGCGGTCATCAGATAATTTTAGTACTATATATTATTTATGAGACGTGGGTAAATGTCGGTCATATAAAATCAAAAGTCTGGGTTGACAATACAGTGAATACATCGAGATCTGTTGTTGTCTGGAAGAGATCGCTCTTTCAGCAATAAGACCGCCTTTGTACATCTTTCATTTTATGTTTTGTTTTTGTTGTATCTTTTAGTGATGTACAATAAAGAGTATAATTAATTAATATTCTTAGGGGGCTATCAACAGGATTGAAAAATCTGTCAGGTAATAACCCCACCCCTAACGATATCGACAATGTGCGAGAGACATATTCAGTACTCGTTTGTTAAATAAAACAGACTAAGGAAATAAATATCTATATATTAATACGTGAAGCAAAAATTTTGTACTCCTTTTTACGAAAATTGAAAAAAAAAATCTCTTTTGTTGATTGTCACAGTCTGTAGTCAAATTGAAAATGTTTAAATAAAGGTTATTTATTTTATAATTTTTTGGTTTTCTTTAATTCAAATGTTTAATTACGGTCGAATTTCGACATCTAGGCGACCATTAGTTTGAATAAATACAAATATCTACTACGAGAGAAAATTGAATCGACAGCGGCAACTAAGGAAATTCTACACTATTACATTAAAAGTGCTGTAGTTATCATCAAATTTGAAGTAATGTCACACTCATGCGTCTATACGTCCCATTTTAGAACACCTTGTATCATCTCAGCATATGCTATCTAGAGAGTTGTGCATAAAATCGATTACCTGCCTTGCAAAGACAGACACTAATGGTGCTTGTCATAAGCACTATACCACTTCGCTTTGAAATTGAACTGTGTTCTGAATACCGTCGACTAGAGTTCTCAACAAGGTTATATTACACTAACTCTTGTCCATAGCTTTGTTCTTGCAAATTACATATTCGAAAAATATAATAAAACGAAGTTTTAAGAAGACTTAAAAATTGGTTCAGATAATAACTTAATCCTGTCCACTAAACTGTCTACTAAACTCTTCTTTTTATTTTTAAACGAGACATTTTAAAATGTCGAACACTTAAAGCGACGTACTATGAAAGTGCCACATTTCACAGGAAACAGGGTTATAAATGTTACGCATCGAGAACGCAAGGATGTTCGCTTGTAAGCTGAAAACACGCCATAAGTTCAGTCCTGGCTGGCACGAGCCACGGCCGGCTTTTAGGGCCATTAATACAGAGTGGTTACTATGTCACAAGCGTTATAAGCACTCCTAAAAGGTTAGTTATCATAACAGGATATTAAAACGTCAATTAATGTTATTTTTGATAGTTTTTTTATCGATGACACCTATAGTTGTATATTAAAAAGTTTTTCTGTGGTTTTAGTAGACATTCACAAGCCTTTTAATTAAACAATATATATTAGATATATACTGTCTACCTGTAAATCTATCATGTGCCTAAAGTACTTTTTGTATTTGATTGATTTTTGACACTGTTTTACATGCTATGATTTGTATATGTCAATACATACATAAAAACAGATTAAATAAAAAAAATTCAACTTTTCATCATTTCAGAATTTTCAATGATCTAAATTGTAAACTTTTACGAACAACAATTTATAACAAGTAATGGCATCAATAAATAATATTTATAGACCATAGAGTCAATAAAATACGTATATCGTACTTTTCAAATATGAAACTACAATTTACAAAGACACAATACCCGTTACATCCAAATGACGAAATCTATATGTAAACCTAAAACATCCCATAAGTCCGGTTCTGGCTGGCATGAGCTTCGGTCGGCTTTTAAAGCCATTAGCAGCGAGTGGCTCTCTCGTTGCGAACGCTATAACACTAGTACAAATAAAACGAATCAAAATTGTAAGCGTCAAAGCAAATGCTTGTAACAAAAACTAAACGATGTTTTTTGAAGGTATTTTCTTATATAGAACTTTTTTCTACGTAGAACTTATAACAAAGTTATATAACAACTAGACTCTACCGGATGGCAATCCAAGTGATACCCAATTTAACAAATCATTACATAGTATAAAACAAAGTCGCTTCCCGCTGTCTGTATGCTTAGATGTTTAAAACTACGCAACGGATTTATTATGTGGTTTTCTTTAGTAAATAGAGTGATTCCAAAGGAAGGTTTATAAGTATAATACATGCGTATTATTATAGTATAGTATAGAGGAACGCTGATAGTTTTTGCAACCGTGCGAAGCCGGGGCGGGTCGCTAGTATTATCATAAGAAAGATAATGAACAAAACCCTAAAAATAATTGTCTGCTTGTAAACGAAAAAAAAAGACTTCAATTACATCGTAGGTAATACAACGGAGGTAGAAGAAAAAAATGTCAAGTAAATATGCGTTATCAACGATAACTCAAAAATCAGTCATCAATTAATTTCGATCAAATTTTAATGAGACTACAAGACAAGCATCAGCTTCTGATTAAAACAAGAATCATCAAAATTAATTACAACCAGTGCAAAGTTATGAGGTATATATAATACTAGCACCCCGCCCCGGCTTCACTTTAACAAAAAAATCAAAATATTTTTTTTCCTAATTTTTTTGAAAATATAATATTATAAATATTATATTTTATAGCCTATGTCGCCCGCGGATAGTGTAGCTTCCCAACAGTGAAAGAATTTTTGAAATCGGTTCAGTAGTTTCGAAGCCTAATCAACACAAACAATCAAATCTTTCCCTTTATAATATTATTTATAAAATTATTTATTTATCCTAGTGGGATGAGCCTTTCTGAGAGCAACTGGTCCAAAGACACAATAAGGACTCCCAATGATAAGCGTGCACGAATTAAGCGCTAGAGACTATGTGTGTGTCAGTGTACCACCAGAAGTGCATTTCCTCATTTTGATTATTGGTACCAGGAATGTATATTTATTCTTTGACAACTCGTGGGCGCAGCGGTCACAGCAGTGGCTGTTGCGCTGGTGGTCGCAGGTTCGATCCTCGCTTACGACAGCCGTTGTCATGGTCTGGGTGTTTGTATTTGTGTATTGTATGTGTTTCCGGATCCCCGATACAGCAGAAAATCCTACTGATGGCCGTTGAGGGTGAAGCGTTTATTTATTTATTCTTCCGTATAACTCTATACGTGATGTAATTGACCTCAGCGCCATCTAATGACGAGTGCATTACTAACAATTTCGTGTGTTTTTTTAACACGGTTTGTTACACTTTATCATTTCTCAGGTTCCACGACGAGGTAATGTTAACCTTATAATAACTAAGACTTCGATGTCTGGAAGGTTCATAGAAGTACAAGCCTTTGTCAAAATTAAAGAAATACCACCAAACAAGAAAACGAACATCCATCAAAACATCTTAAGAGAAATGTAAATAAGAATGCGAACGTTCTGGTGTAGTGGTGCGTGACGGTGCCCAAACACTGGCGGTTGCAGGATCGATTCCTGCTCGGGACAGATATTTGTATTATTTTGTACAAATATTTGTGTCCAGTCTCAGTATTTGTCCCCGTGGGTCTTCCTAACGTGCTTCGGAGAGCACGTTAAGCTATATGTCCTGCTTGTTATCATAGATACCTGATAACGATTGTTACTCATAATATATCCAACCTAACCTGCAGTGGAACAGCGTGGTGGCTTAAGCTCTGACCCTTTCTCCTACATGGGGAATTGACAGATGCCTAGCAGTGGGATGTTACAAGCTGGATTAATCAATAAAAATAAGAAGAATAATAATATCCATTTACTCTATCTTGTACGCAAAAAGTAAAGATATATATGTGTATAGAAAATATGCATAGTTGCCATATAGAACCTGTCACATATTATCGCTTTATTTTTTGCATACGTGGAAAGCAGTCATTCATCATCCTCATTCGATTCCGTGAATAGTTCGAAACGGACGTTATTTTTTTGCTTTTAATGTACGAGTAACAAAGGCTAGTGCGGGGAAATAAAAATGTACAATTTTTTCTTTTCGTCAACATTTTTACTCGGCTAGTTTCCATGACATATGATTTATTATATTTTCGTTTATGTATGGTAAATATCGATAAAATTAACACTTGTTTTGAATAAAACTTGCCAATTGACTATTTCGTCTATGCCATAATTTTCCCAAATTTTCCTTAATCGTACGAGGCGTCGAAGTCTTTTCATCTCGATTGGATCGCACGACAGTGCTGCCAGCCTTCCGACGGTGCTGCCAGTCTCAAAACGCCGTGCCAGACTTCGTTTTTCGTTTTGAATTAACGACTGTGTCAGACAAAACAATTAGTTGCAAAAAATACGTATTTTAATGTTTATTAATTTGTTATATTCATTGCTATTTATACTTCTTCTTGTCAATGTTTGTAGTTCTAATTAAAAAAAAAACCTACCTTAGGACAGAACCGTGTATGTATGACATAACGTACCTGTATATAAAACGAGTTTTCATAAACAGTGGGTATTCGTAAATAGTCATTTAAGTATTTAATAAATATCTCATATTAGATATTCTAGTAGACGTCGGTCTAATTATTATTGTTCAATGAAATAATACCATCAAATGTCGTTTTTGAATTCTATTCACCGAGCTACTATGTTCGACTAACGTTATTTCGAATGAAACCGTTCCGGCATGAATATGGTAAACACACGAGTGTAGCACAGCTTAATGTCCAACGGTGGGATTTCGGATCGAGGTTTATACGTCCATTCATACAAACACGAGTACTAAAACAATCAGAATGCGGTAAATTTGAAACAAATCTTGATGTGTCATCACTAAATTATTATTATTATTTTTTTTTGATATCGCAGGGTAACCCATTTACGGGTGATATCCAGGATGCCCGGGTAAGCATTCCTAGACCGTATGTCCGCTTAGCACTTGGGGGTGCACTACCGACCAAAACCCCTGCGGGAGCCTTCAGCCGCTTTAATTGGAGGGTCCCGGATCTGCAGGCAACAGGATCCCTCCAGCGACAGGCTGGCCTAGGCGAAAAGACCAGACTTCTCCTCCATGGGACTGTCCGGCTCACCTCTGAACAATCCCGACGACGCCATGTCTAGCAGGACCGAGTTCCCATTCCGGCCCGACATGGGCACAGGGTCGTTACTGGAAACGCATTAAGTAGCGCCTCCTACGCACCCCCGTTCGTCGCTTGCGGACGGAGGCCTCGTCGGAGGCCCCCTCCCTCATCCGCTCGTCGTTCTCCTTCTGGACATTACTGTCTCGCGGAAGGAGACCATCGCCTTCCAGGACTCGTCGTCGCCGAGCATCGCGGTGATAACGCTCGGCAGTGACAAGTCCCCTCCGAGGAATCACTAAATTATTACTCTAAACGGCACTAATTCAGGTTTGGTACTTAAACTTAATGTTTTCACCAAATTATATTTTTTAAATTTAGAATTTACTAAGCTGATAATTAATTTATAATGAGTTTACTACTATAATGGTTTTTAGAGAATTGTTAGAGCTAATTTAAAATAATAGTTTTTTTTTTGTAAAACGTTAATACAGAAGTTGTGTTGATGTAGCCAAGAGTGCAATTTCAATGAATACTTTAACATGTTTGCTGCTAATTTGTTTAAGAATAGTATATGGGAGGTTCATATGTCAATATTCATGAGGTTCATACGTCAAACTAGGGATACCCAAAACGATACGATATAGTATAATACTATATTATAACCACACGATTCGTTGTGATATATCGTATTTTTATTAAAATATCATATCGACGTATCAGGCAAGTTGTTATGAAAAAATTATTGGAAATAGACCACTGTGACAAAATTAAAATAAATACCGTTGACATTATTAACAAAAGCCTTAATTCCTAAAGAGCAACGATATTCTCTACTTAGAATTACCGTACAACAATAAACATGTACATGCATATATACTACGAATCGCACCATTTATTAATATATAAAAATCATTTTATTGTTTTATTTTAAAGTATGATCATTACATTATTAAGACAATCACACAACGCAGGTATTATTATTCCACATATGTGTCACTGCACACACTACTATACAACATACGACGCATACTCGTACATACCTACATACGTACGTACATACATATATGGTATTACTGTTGCAGTTTCTGTAGGAAGTGTCATCGCATCGTATCCTTAATATATAACAGCAAGTTCTATATAGGCCGAATACAAATTGCTGTACCATCCATTCTGACGTTTCAAGTCGATCGCTGTGACAGTGGAACAATTGTGTTGTTCCCGTACTTTCGTAATTATGATCACTATCGATAGAACATGGTGTCTGTTAGTTGAAAATTAACAAGGGATTCGATGTGGTATTACAGTTGTATTACAATGGTATTTTGGTGGTCAGTCAATGATTGGATAATGGTAGCACTTGACAGTGTTTGTAGTCTACTAACTCGTTTGTTTTAGTTACTATTTTACCAGTTTACTCTACCACCAGTTTAATTGAGGTAGGGGACAGCAGGAACTACGCTTTAGCCTGTAATATCCCACTACTTGGCATAGGCCTCTTTCCCCATATTTCTATTATTATCATAATGTTTTGTCCTTTTTAACCGACTTCAAAAAAAGGAGGAGGTTACTCAATTCGACCGTATATATTTGATTTTTGTTTTTTTTTTATGTATGTTCGGGAATAACTCCGTCGTTTATGAACCGATTTTGGTCATTCTTTTTTTGTTGGAAAGAAGATATCCCTAGTTTGGTACTATGATAAGGAAACCAGAATTTGATGATAGGATCCCAGAGAAATCGAGGGAAACTCGAAAATCGCATAACTTTGTACTGGGTGTACTGATTCTGATAATTTTTAATTTATTCGAAAGCCGATGTTTATTATGTGAAAGTAATCTTTGATGATGCATATTTACTTGACTAATTTTTCGTCTACCTACGTTGTATTACTTGTCGATATAATTGAAGTTCGTTTTTTTTCGTTTGCCTGCAAACACAATTATATCTATAGGAACGTGTAGATTCAAAATTTGCGATTTATTAGTTAAAGTGAAACAGGTATAAACTAGCCAACCCTGCTATAATTGGGGTGAAACAGGCCTTAAGGTTTATTTACCTTCCTCTGTTAAAGCCTATTAACAACTTACGTGCAAGATAAACTTAAGATTTAACTATTAGCAACGTGCGACATGCTTTTAATCTATTTATATATGATTTAAAACTATTTTCCACTAAAACAAAAAATAATAAATCAAAAACTTCGCATAATGCTTACCTACATGTTTAATGATGCACCTTTGAGAACCATATTTTTAATTTCTAATATATATTAATGGTCATTTTAATTAACTATTATCTACTACTTTTATTAACTATTTATCATGGGATCATTGACGAAGTCAAAGGACTTACGTCAATTTAGTGTGAACCACTCGACACATCGAAAATTTGTTTTGTAATTATATTTAAATTCGAGAACTACCATTGGAATATTGATACAAAGATAGAATTATGCTGTGTTAAGCAATATGATAAGAGTTTCAATAACTTTTTATGAATGGTATTAATGAGTAAAAGTTAGTTTGGTTAATGATTTAGATAAAAACAATTTATATGTAATCAAATTCAATAAGAGAAAATTATTCGAATCTGTCGTCACAATTTACAAAAACAAATAAACTAAATATACATATATAAAAATACTAGCTGACCCAGCTACGCGTTGCTGTGGCTCAGTAAATATAATAGATTGAATCAATTTTTTACCGATTCTTTTGATTCAATCAACTTATTTTTTTAATTAAAATAAATTCGTGATATGATTGGTCGAATATATTATAAGCATGAATATATAAATAAATTCTAGAAATAAAAATACGGCGCCATCTATTGGATATCTGTGCAACTTAGATGCCAAACTGCCATCTTATAGAGAAATAGAAATACTGCGCCATCTACCGGATCTGTGCAACTTAGATGCCAAACCGCCATCTATTAGGATTTTATAGAACTATCCGATGAACACGTACTAAAATCGTATGATAAACATTTAATTTGCAATAACAAATATTGAGATCAATAATTGAGATAAAAACTACCCTACTTCTCAAATTGAACCAAATTATAGATGCTTACAAAATTTCATAAAAATTGGTTCACTAGTTTCAGAGTTTATCGCTCACATATTATATCGTGACACGAAATTTTTATATATGTAGATATAATGACACACTTAAATCGAAAAACATTTATTATTTTGGATCTTTTTAATTTGATTTATTCACGCCAATACATTTTATTTAAATAAAGAAAAATTAAATGAAATAATCGTAAATAGTAAATAGTCTAAAACATAAATAAAGTTAAATGAAATCCCGAATCGGAACCAATTTTTAAAACGGTTATAAAATAAATGAATCTCGTATGGAACTGGTGGCGTGTGCCAGGACAATAGAAGTTGTGCTAAATATATATTCTGTTTGTTTCAGAAAATTCTATTCAACGAAGGTAGCCTGATTAGCTCTTTTTATTTACTATAAAATTGTATTTTCGTAGAATAACTTTGACTATGTTGCCTTGTTAAATTATTTATTCTTCAGAGTTATATAATAAAAAAAAATAGCTTGTGTTTCAAATGTCCATCTTATGACCTGACTTTGTTTGAAAATGATGTCCATGCTAATTCATATGGGTTGGTGTTTGACAGAAGGAAATATTTAATCTGGTGTTACCTCAAAATTAGCTACTTTATTGACTCATTCATTATTAATTATTTATCATGAAGGTGAAGAGCACATTAATCTAAATAATTTGTAAAAGTCACGAAATGGTAAAAAAACAAAAACAAAAAAAGAGTTGTTCTTAGGAACTTACTTAAGAGTGATATTGTTTGGCTGTGATCTTTTATAAGATTGAGATATTCCACCCTCATGAATATGTTTGTCCATATGCCACAGAGCTTTTCTTACAAAATAGTCCATAATCGATTGCATATTCTGAATTTTAGTAAGGAAACTATAATTTTTTCAAGAAAGTTTTGATTACTTATAGTCGCAACAGTAACGAGTAATAAAAACATGATAACGTAAAAATTCTCCATTATATTTTCCAAATACAAAGAACACGCCTTTTTAGCTTTATTTTTTGTTTAATAAGATACGTAATTTTGAATATTTTCTGACTTCCCTATACCATTATAAGTGGTCAAAGGTTCAAGCTCTTGTTAATATAAGTGTGAGCAATTTTTTTCTATTAAATTGTTGTAAAATCAATAGGAATACGTAAATATTAAAACTTCTCGCTTGTTTTTATCTATTGTAGTCTACTGCTTGATATAGGCCTTCCTAATTTCGCGCCAAACTTCCCGCATTTCCGCAATCATCATTCAGCCCCTGCCGGCGCTCTTACGTACATCGTCGGTCCAGCGGGCCGGAGTCCGATACTACATTTACCAACTCGCAGTCTCCACTCCAGGAAGTATGCTTCAGCGACCTTCGATTCTGGCACAGATAAACAGCCCACAGGCCACTTCAATTTGTTTACTTTACAGGCTATGTAGGTTATTTTCGTTATCTGTGCGGATAGTCTCATTTCTATTCTAACTTTGAGAGAGATCCCAAGTACCAACCTGTTCCATCACAGTGAGTGAATTCCACCGTGTGGACTAGACTACCTCAGTGTCTACGTATTGGCACCATATGTTAAAAATAATAAAGTAATTAACACTGTTAAAGTTACAGAAACACGCAGTCATCGCCCCGTGTCGAGGTGAATCCAAGTTTTCTATATTTAACTAATTTTTTTTTCGAACAGTAAAGTAAATAATAGCATGACGGCGCTCGGTTAAATATTATCAATATTATTTTATCCTTCGACTTTTTATCGACGAAATAATGTTATACCTATGTTCAAAAAATACGTTACATGAAAAATTATGTAGGCATTTGCATAAAAATAAAAAAATTCACGGATATATTCGGTCATATCTAACTAACTTTTTACTTTATATCGCGCGGATATAAAACCTTTTTTTTACGTTCTCTGTTTTTAGGATCAATGTTGATGATCGTTATGAGCCATTTTTATGGAAACGAAAGGTTTTAATGGAAATTGATATAGACTTTTAATGTTGTTGATTTTTAAGCGGTCTACAATCAATTAGTTAGTCAAAGTTTGTTTTGATCAAATTTTTTTTTAAAAATACGACAATATTTGACGTATTTCTCAAACAGTTTATGTTTTTGACGTATTGGATAGAGATTTCGTTTGTTGACAATTTTCAAAACAAACCTAAAGCCAATAAACTAAAAGCCAATTTTAACGGTTGCTGGCAAATCTGTCTGAAATGTAACGGTATTAAACATATCAGTCTCGACGAGCAACCAAAACAAGCTTATTAATAAATAAATTTCAATAGGTGATTTAAAAAAAAATTGCTGTTCTATATTTTGATTTTTTATGTATTTTAATATATTACAATAAAAATATTGTTTGGTATTACCTTGTCAAACTTTCACGTTTAAGGGCGGGAAACTCCAAATAACTCAATTAAAATGTTATATATACAATCAATATAGATTAGCAGTAGAAACAATAGCAGGAGAAATAAACCATAATTACTTTGAAAATAAAGTTAAACAATACAAATTCAACAAACAAATTAAATCAAAACAAATTTGTTAGCAGTGATGAATATAAGAATCCTCCGCTTGAAGGATCGGCGTTCGAGTCAAATAAGCTTAAGAAATATTAAAGGCTTCAACAAGATGAACACCCGAAACAAGGGATTGAGAATCAATTCGTTTCAGGTATGGATGGGTATTTGGGTATTTGCGTTTGTTTTTTTCCCGTTCAACCATAGTATCTTTATCGTATCCTGTAGAATTGAATTGTTATGTATTTTTAGACCTTTTTTTTATGTAGTAAATGTAGTTCTTGCTTTGTACGCTTTTTTAGTATAAGTAGGTAAGTATTCTTTATTGTAGCCCAAGAATGAATTTAATATATGTTAAATAAATATTTTAGATTAATTTAAGTTGAATTAGCGACTTATCCTTCAATATTAAAACGAACTTAATCCAAATAGGCTTCAATGGCAATTTTGAATCGTCATTTTACAGATTAAAAGTTTAAAGTGATTATTATTTTTAATAGTTAAACTACCACCAATTGAAAATGTAGATTATGCAATGAAGAATAGGTAAGTAACTCCTTAGTTACTTTTTGTGTTTTAGAACTTAACAATATCTTGCATGAAATTTAGCGTCACTTAATAACAATACAGCGTGATTAAATAACGATATCTATCAGGAGACCGCGACGTAGTCTACTTATTTACCTATATTATAGGAATATATTATATTATAGGAATATAATATATTATAGGAATTTGAAAGTTGAAAAATATTTCTTAATTTTATGTAATTCATAGGTAAACATAGTGAATTTCACTCATTATCATGAAATAACTTTTTCAGATTTTATCGCGGTTTATCAAGTTTTTGAAATGCCCGACGTTTCAGATACTTTACAGCAACCATGGTCACGGGAGGACTCCAGTCGGGGATACAAAGAAAAACTTTTAAAACGTATTCTAATTAGGTAAGATGCCCAAATGGTTATACAATAATAGTTAATAATATGTATAGGATCGGGTAAAGATGTTCTGCTTAGTTTCTAGTTATCGAAGAAGATTACAAAGTCCTTAAGGCTAAGAAATACATTTTTTGTCTTGTACTGTTTTTCTCTGTGTTTCTCCAGCTAATCTTCAAAGGGAATGGATGGATAAAATTTCTAAGAGAAAGCTGATTACAGTTTTATGATGCCACTCAGATTATTACATAATTAAGCGTGTATTTTATTTACAAAATACATGATTTCAAGAAAATTGAACGTCGGTTTTGATTTAGAATTGAAGTTGAAAAAATTGGATATTCAGATTTCTTCTCGTGTGTGTGCGTGCATGTGTTTGATGTGTGTGTGTGTGTGTGCGTCAACCGTCCTCTAAGCGCTAATACTTGGCTAAAATGTTTTGTACGATTAAGGCACTTATACGGTCGGTCTGATCCAAATCGAAAATATTTTTTATTTATAATTATGAATAATAATTTTTACAAAAAATGTCATTGATTTTTACTATAAAACATTACTAAATTGTACAAAAAATCGAGTATATTAGTTTTGTCACAACTAAAGGTTCCCTCTGTCAACATTTAACTCGAAATAACATTGACAAGAGATTCTGAACGGTATTCTGTACAAACGCTAAACAGACCGCTTTTACGATTCTCTCTGCTGAACTGTTGAGACGACAGGGAATGAACACGATACAAACGTTGTGCCGTAGAACTAATATTTACTCGTCAGAGTCTGATCCATGAAGTATAGTTTAGAATAAATATATGACGTATTTTGTGTTTAGTTAGACGTAAATTATACTCTTTTCATTGTGTCATTTATTGTAAGCTGACTTTAAGAAAAGGAAGAGGTTCTCAATTTGACTGTATTTTTTTGTGTGGGGTGTGCCTCACAACTTTTTACTTTCTAAAGGGAACATCCATTAATTACGTGAGTTTAGAGGGGGAGGGGGGTATTCAATGAAATTTCACCAAATCTCATTTAAACCGAGGGGGGAGATAATAGAAAATCTCACCTCAACTTCAAATAATGTAAAATATTATACAAACAAGTACACGAGTCTCCATGGATTGAGTAAAAATTGAAAAAAAAAGTGTTTTTTTATATGTTTTGCTTTGAATTTTATTCAATTTAAATTTGCTATTGTATACCTGAACGGTTTATTAGTTTCCCGAATAATAAAAATAAATTTAGTTTAAAATATTTTTAGCGTCAATCTCACGTAAGGGGATCGAGGCAAATCTCACTAAATCTCACCTAAGGGGTAAGGGGTCTAAACTGATCGAAAAATAGCTCACGTAATTAATGGATCACCCCAAAGCTGGTGCGTGTCGTGTGGCTCTATTTAAATTGTAACGAGATCTGAAGAGTACTTTTTGAGCTGTCTCTAATAATGCGTATTTAATTTAATATTTTTTCGACTACATGCGCTGTACCTTTCAATGTAAGTTGAAGTCGGTTTTTTTTTTGTTTTAAAGCAAATACAATTATGTAATAAACTTGTAGGACATTTTTTGTATCTTTTTAGTAGTCGTAAGATCTAAAAAGACATAAAATTAATTGTTTTAACCATTAAAATAGTATAAGCTATAAAAATTGACCGAAATCTACCCGTTTTATTAGCCTAAATTATTATTTATTGTAGGGTTATATTATAAGAAAAAACATTTTGGTACATATTTTAACTGTGTGGCTACGGTACTAAAGAATATAGCCACCCCCTCTCTTCCCGTGGGTTTCGTAAGATGTGACTAAGGGATAACATAGTTCCGCTACCACCTTGGAACTTAAAAAGCCGACCGGTGGCGGGATAACCATTCAACTGCTGGCTTTGAAATACACCGGCCGAAGACGGGCAGCAGCGTCTTCGGTGTGACAAAGCCAGCCCTGCAGTCACCAACCCGCCTGCCCAGCGTGGTAACTATGGGCAAAACACATGAGTTCACGTTATTTTTGGCGTAAACTTGTGGAGGCCTATATCCAGCAGTGGACTGTATAGGCTGTAATGATGATGATGATGATATATTTGAAATATTTTGTCAAAGAGGTGTCATTTCTGTTCGAATTACTAACATAAAAAGTAAAATCTGTTTTTCATTGATATTTATTAAACATAGAATTAGTGCTTAAATAAAATAAGTTATAAGTTTTTTTTTATATAGTATAAGTAAAACAAATTTATTTATAATTACGTAATACAATATTTGGTTTTAATAAAACAAAAAGGCTTTACATCGCCGTCCTGAGTTCATTTTATATCCTGCTTCCTTTTTATTTTCTATTTGCGACTTTTATAAATATATTTTAAAGAGTTATATACTACTTGATCTACGTTATCAACGTCATGTGCTTATCAACTTTTGCATTATAGATATCTTCTTAGTTATTAGAGTATAAGCTTCTTGCTAATGAGAAATACGACCAAGTCGTGCTTACTACCTGAAAAATTTGATAAATGCATTAAGATTTAATATATAATTATTATAGTTGTTTGTATACATTAAGTGTTTGGCGTTCTGTGTAGCAGTTGTCATTGATTGTTTCCATTCAGTTAAAATAAGATATTAATTTACAAATGCTATCTTTTGGGTATGTGGACAAGCGACCAAACAAAAATGGACCTCCAAATGAAACTCCCTGAAACCTCTAATAAAAATGTACTTTGAAATAAAGGCATCAGTTCATTTGGCACATAATGCCTCGATCTAAGTCCAGCTTAATTTTATTATTTTTTTATTATGAATATTAGCTTCAAAAGCAATTTTAGTTTCAATTCAGTTGAACCAAACGGTTGTATTCGACGAGTACTTACACTATTGCTACTAAGTCTCATACATTTGATTAGGAATATACAAGCTTATTTTACCTTGGTGAATGTGTTCAAAGTTATTGGGACGTAGTTCAACGAAGTCAGGCAGCAAGGACGCTGTGACCTGCACAGAGATAGTTCTAAACTTGATCCGTATCTCAATATTTTGATTGGAATAGTTTTAAACGATTAATTTATTCCCGAGTAGATGTGATTATTATTTAAACTGAATTTTTGTATAACTTACAGCTCAATATATATTTTGATATTAATGTGACTAGGCATTGGCCTAACTTGCAGTGTTTCTTTTTTCTGTATATTATTTTCTATACATTATTTTTCTTATTTGAATATACATTTTTTTTACAAAAATAATACATGTATCATATATCATTCGGCTGTTACTTAAAAGATAGACATTACACATAGTTTTACATTGTAAGCTGAGTAATATAACTTCTGTAACTTGTGTAATGCAAATGTTTTTTTAAATATATTTCAACAAAAAAGTTTCAATCTTTCAGTATTTAATATCATATTATTAGTATTTTTATACGGTTAATGATTTACGTTAGTACCAATCGTATACGTGACCCGGTGAGATATTTCACGAGTCTATCAAGAAGTCTAAGCATCAATTTCTACGTTTCCAACTTTACGAACGACGCAATTCCCATAACAAACTTTCTTTCCTTATTATATCCCCGTAGATTAGAGGGAAAATATATCGATGTTCACTTACGTTACACAAGTCTTATTCCTTTATACGTCTTAGTTTGATATTGATACTTACCTTAAGATAATAAATCGAATTGCTCTCTGATAATGTGTACCGTAGTTGTACCACACATTATCGTACGCCGATTCAGCTATTCCTGAACTCTATATGGAAAAAAAAGTGTTTGTTAGTTCCGACGCACGACTGGAGTTTACTCCTTCAGATCGACTGTCTAAACCCTCTTATCCCCACCCCCTCTTATCTTATATATATATATATTAAGGAGTAAAGTCCAATAAACTCCAAAAAAAAAGGATTTAATAATAAAGTCTTGACTGTAATGATCCACATTAGATCCACATTACGCTACGAAATATGACAGAACTATGTCACAAAAAATAAATTAGTAAAGGATCGAAACGGAGTTACCTATATGCTAAAGATAGTAAGGGCAAAGCTTTTTTACTTACGACCTTGCTAAGGAAGGTAACTCCCTCTTGCTGAAGGTTGCTTGGAAGACATTGATTTTAGCGATAAAGCCGGCGTTTGTACATATCTCTACTGATTATTTTTATTGTTGCTTTATTATTATTATTGGTGTACAATAAAGTGTTATTATTATTACCTACTAATTGCGAAACAGAGTCATGTAAGCTTTTACCAACTAGCTAAATAAAAAAATATATCTGATTTTTAAAGTAACGGCTAATTAGTTTCGTAGTTATTACATTTCATTTGTTTCGACAAATCAAGTTTTGTTTATCAGTTATTTATAATAACCCTTTATTATTTTCATTCAAGTAAGTTTTCATGAAACACACATAAATAGAATAAACATAATTGAAAACAAACGACCATCTAATTAATGTTCACACTCGTATGTACAATATGGTTCAGATGTGTAACGTTTTATTTGTAACATATTTGTTATTTACTAAGATATTATATTATATTTTTGAAGCAAAACTACTTTACGCATGCTTGACTTGGTGAAGATAGAAAGAGCGAGTTATGTTTGGTTAGTTTTAACTCAGTCGCGTGGTCTAAAGGACACTTGTTTTCTTCATTATATATTATTTTTATTTTATTTTTAATAAATTTAAATAATTTATTATAATTATTAGGCACGAAATTCTCACCTCAACTTTTAGTAATTCCGCGTAGTAGCAGAGTATGTAAATTGGCAGCAATAGCGCCAATACAGCTATAAAATTATTGGCAATGTCCACAGCGCCATGTGCTACCTTCAATTATGTACATTTTAAATTAAACTATATTATTTTAACATTAAAAGAGAGATTATGAGGATAATTTGAAATGAATAAAGTATTTGTTTTATAATATATTATTATTTCATAGTAATTTGCTGCTGTACGTCAAAATATAATTACATTATTCTGCATACCTATTTATAAAAACATGGATATAGTTTCACTTAAATATTTTCAATATTTTTTTACAAATGATATAGTATAATGAACGATTGTTTGAATTTTATCTCAGTTCATTATTTTTTTAAATGTCTGACGTTTCGGATACTTTACAGTTTACAGCAACCATGGTCGCGGGATGACTTTCCCAAAGGAAAAGAAATCCGAAAAACTTGTGTCATTATAATAAGTTAATCTCGCGTAAACATTAGTAAACAATATTATATAATATATTCAATAAACTTTACTTACCGTAGCACCAAAACCAAAGAAACACATAATGACCGTAGCAAATAACAAATCTATGAAGACTAATACGCTAAATATGTTATTTAACGAGCAAGTTAAGCTGAAAATTTTAATAAAAAAAAAAATGAATTAATTTTATTCGATATAAAAATATGTAATCCTGACATAATATTGTGATTCACTGGTTGAATGTGTTAAAAGGGTATCGTGGTGATTTGATAGATACGTTTCGGTTCAGCCTGTTATATCCCACTGCTGGGTACTCTTCCCCCATGGCCCCTTTCCCCATGTAGGAGAAGGATCAGGGCTTAATCCACTACGCTGCTCTAATGCGGGTTGGCGGATATATTGAATACTACGTGTAACGATCGCTATCAGGTGTACATGATAACAACGGAGACCGACGGCTTAACGTGCTCTCCGAGGCACGGTGGGGAGACCCACAAGAACTGGACAAACACCCAGACCATAACAAAAATCTGTATGGCCAATACAAATGTTTGTCATGTGCGGATAACGAACCCGCAATCGCTAGCGTAACAGCTACAAACCATTGTTGTAACTGTTGCGCCAAGATAGATATAGAAACTCAATTCACGAGATCGTTTTAAGATATAATTGTTAAATAAAATGTATCGTGAATGCCATTGGTCACCCGTTAGAATGTTACTGAAAAAATAAAATCGTTTGAATGTATTTGGAAGAAAATTTCCGGTTATAAGCCTTTGCTCTATAGGGCCGGTGTTTTAAATTAAAAGCGAATTTAAAAGAGAGTTTGAATCCCGGCGGGTTTTAACATGAATTACGTTATACAGAAAACGTAAATAAAAGTACGCATAAAAGTGAACATTTTTTGTAATATTGTTAAAAAAATCTTTCTCATAATTTTTAAAATTCTTTTTATCTTATTTAAATCATTAAATTGAAAAATCTCTCTACATCATCAAATATTTTATTGTCATTTGATTTACGCGAGACGTTAAATTTTATGACATTATGACATCTGGCGGAAGATGTGAATGGAACTTTTATGGACTATAAAACATTAAATTGAATATTTGGAAATTCAATGTTATTCCCAATTATGTTACAATATTGTCTATCTATGTATAACATGATTTCATTAAATACGGGTATTAAAGCCAATCGCGTTGGATTTAAGATTTGATTTTTAATTGATTAATGAATTTTGGTACAATTAGCATTACATTATTCTGAACAAAAAAAAAAAAAAACTGTTTGGTGAATTACATATCTTGAAATATATTTATTTCTGAACGAAACATGGAAGGTTGATAATTCGAATACATAACTAGGCTTTTACAGCTATTAAAAAGTTCTTTCAAGCATCTTTAGTAACTTTTACTCACTGAATTAATTTTTGGTGATTCCGTATAACATTTTTCAAAGAATTTCCGGAATTATCAGCACTAATAATCATTTCATTTTTAAGTGTAATTTTATCTTTTCTTGATTTCACGTGTTTCAAGTCTTCTCTTAGTAAAGCAAACTCTGTGCTGAGGTGAGCACAGAGGGTTATCATCACAAATTCCGTGCCTATATAGACGTAAACGTAGCGAAACGCTTAAAAAAAGAATTGATTTTATTGTGAGTTTTCACTATTCGTTTAAGCTTCCAGCTTAACTTAATGTTGTATTTATAATAATAATTTATATACAATAATAAATAAGTGAAATATTATATGAAAAGGAAAAAAATAATTATGACATTGCTGTTTCTTTGAATCTTAATTTTAAAAGCAACAGTATTTTTTTTAAGGTAATAATAATATCATTGATAGAAAAACATTAGGAAATATTGATTTTTACAATTCACTAAACATAGAGGGTTGTATAGCATTTGAAAAGAAAGTATTAACGAATAATTCTAAATAAAAAAATTCAAGGCTTAAAGATGAATTTCCATATTGACTCATCACTTACTTGTGTATACTTGGAAAGCATACATCGCAATATATCGCATCCAATTTTTTACAGGATCAAAAGGGTACACACATCCTAAGGGTAGCAAGAATTCGGTGTCGTCTTCATACAAAATATTCTTAAATAAAGTAAAAGCCAACGGTGCTAACAAATTTTGCCACGTAGCAATCATACTTCCCCAGTAAAATACTAAAAATAACTTGAATTAAATTATCCGTAAAAAGTAAAATTTTTTTGTTTTTCGACATTTTAAAACTAATAAAATTTATGACAAAGTCAAATCTAATAAATAATTAATTTCATTTAAATTTAAGAACCAATTATAGAAGGGCCAAGTTCAATATGAAATACTCTGACTAATTAAGGAAACTTATTCGATATTATTTGGTCGAGAATTTTGGGGTCTATTTATCATTTGATTTATAAGCAAAATTTTTATTTATTGTGTTAGAGTTAAAAAATGTTAAATCATGTATAGATAAATCTATTGGAAAAGGTAATTTAACATAAGCCTGCATTTGATGTTTGAAATGACTTATATCAAGATCAAAATATTAATTTCATACTACCTGCGTGACCAAGATTTAGTCGTTTCAAGAATATATTTTTCTTCTTAGTTTGGTATTCGTTAAGGTTATCTGTTCTCCACATACTGCCGAGTTCTTTGATCAAATCAGCTGTATCTCTTTTTCTTGATATAATGACTGCGGCTTTTAAGATTCCTAAAAATAGCATTATTTTTAATGACATGAAGATTATACTTTTGGTCTATTTGATAATTCTTAAAGCAGTTGATTTTACTCTCCATATGAGACGGGACGCACACAAGTAACGACTCGCTTAATATAAAACGAACGTAATCTTTTATTTGAAAGGGGCATTCAAACGAAGATGATATTAAAATGGAAGGCACGGCGTAAGCCTTGTTAAGTCATTAGATGTAATAGTTAGGATAAATTCCTTGGCAGGGTGCCACTGAAAAGAACATACCTTGTGTTAAAATCAAGTAAACAGGAACCATGAAAGCCAGCTCTGATATTTTTATCTCATTTGTAAACACTCGGCTCATGTAAACAGAAACCGAAATGTAGTGAATTAATACGAACGGAATGATAAAGAAGAAACGCCAATATTTTTTAAAAACCGGAACGTTGTCGTCAAAAAATCCAATGTTGCATCTCTTTAGTAAATTGAAACATAGGTAAAAAGGTTTTGTGAATTCATACGGAAAATCTTCAATTTCGTCCATTTTAGGACACAGTCGCCGGCCGTATATGGAATAATACGTAGATGAACGTTCTTTTTATTTCGGATTTCGCGTTTTACATAATATATTTTAGAGATCCCCTATCGAGTTTGTTTTAACGATTGATACTTTATGCTACCATTATATTTATATCCGTAAATCTTTTCACATTTGTTGCATTATTTATATATTGATTTTTTCATTTTATTTCCAATACGTTTGTTATATGGTTACTAACAGGACGCTAGTAAGCTGGTTGTAGTTGTAGTTGGCTCTGAGGAAGTTTTGTAGTAGAGTCGACAATGAGCTTGAGATGCTTCTGATGTTGCAAATAAGTAGGCACCCCACGTCATTTTGACACCGTGAGTAAAAAAAAAACTATTAATTCTGTATTACACGATTTGTCATTGCGAAATTATTAAAATCGTATTTTCAAAAAGAGACAATTTCTTTAATTGGAAACGGGAAAGGAAATAAACATGAAATTTAAAAAAGAACCACATCGAATACGCAACACATATTTGCTAATAAATATTAAAAGATATTTTACGTAAATCTTTCACTAGAATTCTGTGGGTTTATTTACATTCGATATTTTTTATCATTGAGCTAAATTACAAACCATTGGAGTCTTTGTGAATAACGAATGAAGAGATTAACGAGACGTATCCTATAATAAAATGTATCGTTAAAAAATATACCGAATATAAAAATAAATACGACCTATCAAACTATAATCTCTTTGGAGGATTGTGATTTGTTATTCTGTTCGAACTTTCCTTATAAAATAACAAAAAAGGATATTATTTTTATTTGTCTCAATATTTAATATATTTATTGTTATAAGACTTTTGTTTAGGGTCTTTTTCTTGTATTAGAGACATCAAGCTTGCATCCCGCCCCAGCTTCGCACGAGTATTAAAAAAAATTCAAATCTTACTTTTTGTTATCCTATTTAAAAAAATAATAATATAGCCTATGTCACCCGAGGATAGTGGGGATTCCCAACAGTTCAAATCGGTTCAGTAGTTTCGGAGCCTATTCCATGCAAACAAACAAACAATCAAATCTTTCCTCTTTATAATATTAGTATAGATAATGAATATATGATATTGAAGATACCAGTTGAGGGTACGACCCCTGCATATGGCAAATGTTTGTATTTTTCGTAGAATTGTAAGCACAAATTGTAAAATGTGTTCTATGTTTCCAGACTTCTGACTCTGGATTCCCATCAATGAACCGTTAATTGTGTAACTTATGACTACTATTATTTAGGTACTATTTATATCTTGAGTAAATTTTATAAAACTAGAAACTTACTTTTGGTAAGAGTCGTCATGTCGTTGCGAACCTTATTTACTAAGCAAAGTTTTACATATGTTTTTAAAGTTTATTATGAATCTATTATTCATACCGTGACTTTTTATACCCTACAATCAATTATTAAACGTAAATAGATCTTATAATGTCGATATTTGATGACAAAACTTTCAAACAAATAAACATTTCATCTTTATTTTATTAGTGTTGGTTTTACGTGACGCCCTTTCAAAATATTTGCTCTTCACCCATTTCCGTTGGTATAAATACGAAATACTTAGACATGTAATCACGGTATTTTCTAAAATAAACAGGAGTTAATAAGGTACTTAGTCAGCTCAGTCAGTCAGTCAGTCAGCTCAGCCTATTGCAGTCCACTGCTGGACATAGGCCTCCCCAAGTTCGCCCCAAACATGCCGGTTTTCCGCCATCCTCATCCAGCCTACACCGGCAATCTTACGCAGATCGTCGGTCCAACGGAGGACGTCCCACGCTGCGTTTGCCAAGACGCGGTCTCCACTCTAGGACCCCTCTACTCCAACGACCATCGGTCCTGCGGCACAGGTGGCCAGCCCACTGCCACTTCAACTTGCTAATTCTGTGAGATATGTCGGTAACTTTCGTTCTCTCGCGGATAGTCTCATTTCTAATCTTTTAGAGATACCCCAAGCATAGCCCTTTCCATTGCACGTTGAGCGACTTTAAACTTGTGGACCAGTCCCTTCGTCAGTGTCCACGTCTCGGCTCCGTATGTTAACACAGGCAGGACGCATTGCTCGAAGACTTTTGTCTTCAAGCATTGCGGAATCTTCGAAGTGAAGAGTTGACGAAGTCTGCAAAACGCTGCCCAGCCCAATCGAATCCTCCTATCGGCCTTAAGGTACTTAGTATTATTTGTTAATGGGTTTTAATATTAGTTTATGAACTTGTCTCACTTGTTTGTTCCTCACTGTTACCTTTTGTGTGCGTACTGCTATGTTATACCGATGATAATTTGCTTGCTTAAATAAAAACATGTTTTATTTTATAATAATCAGATACTTAAAAGATGTCTAAATTAGCTATTCAATTTAAGTTTTAAGTTCTCTGAAGCTAAGTTCGTTACGGTTAATAATATTATTAATTCTGTAAATGAGAATGTATGTAAAGATGGGCAGATATTTTTTACTCTTACATGTATTATAAAAACTGCTTGCTTATTTATTATGAGACTTAGTACATAGACAGCTGAAGATACATAATGTTACATTGTTATGTACTTTTTGTCCCGACGTTCGCTCGTGATCGGAAATCATAAGACTAAATCCGCGAGGCACATCTAGTATTTTAATAAATTAGGGGTATCTATTATGCCTTAGGATATTTTAATGGATTTTTTATCTACTACTTATTGTTAATATGTTAATTAACGAAATACCGAAATACATAAGCAATATTTTTTAGGGCACTGGCATCGCCTAGTTCGGAATAAGTATTTTCTTTAGAATACTTTGCGTGTCACTTAGTAAACGAGAAATGAAGGTAAACTCGTCGCTTTACGACGTACTTTACATTCTACTTGTGATAGGATACGACATTCTACGTTCTAAGGTACGTGATGTTTCTACACAAATTACTTAAAGGAGCGTCTAATGTTTGTTTTGAATATCCTTCAAGTACTTCCAAGAAAATACTTTTATGTGAAATAACTTTTCGTTGATTTTTTTTATAATTATTTTTTGGGTTCACCTTTTATTATATTATATATAAGTATGTTTATTTTTTTATATTTCACCCTAACTTCGCCAAAATCAATTTAGCTCTTTTAAAGATTATTTCGGGTAAACGGTTTGTGAGTGGTTGTTGCTGAATAAAATCGTTCATATCCTTTTATTGGATAAATACTTCTTTTAAGGAAAAAAAATTCCGAGCTTATTCCACCACGTTGCTCGTTTAGGCATAGACCGACATATGTAATGTTTTTTTTTATGTTATGACAAAACTAAAAAAAAGTAGGGAACATTTTAGAACAATCGAATTACATGACATTTTTACAATGGTTCTTTTTATATTATACTATCTGTAGTACTTACCCTGCGTGCGTTGCTACGCTTTTTTTTGGTCGTACCAACTCAAAAACCTTTGTGGGGTCATGCACAACACTTTGCTGAAGATCATGACATTATCAAATGCATATTTTACGATTCCATAAAGGACATTCGGACCAACTTTCGTTTTTATATTTGATGGGATTTAAATGTATTTATCGTCCTAATGTATGTCAAGTTTCTTATATCAGTACTTTATGCTATGATGTTTTGTCTTTAATTTAAAATTTATCAAGTTTTTTTATAGATATATATGTATTTGTGTATGTATATGTATATTATATGTTTAAATCTATATATGTATATGTATATGGTCTATATGTACGTATATAAGTATAATATGTTCATGTGTATGTTATATAGTATTTTTGCGCCCCATCCCACTCTCCTTATTTAGTCCTCTGCCTAAAGGTGGCCTGGAAGAGATCGCTGTATTAGCGATAAGGCCGCCTGCTGCAACTGATGCAAATTATATTTTTATATATCATTTGTAATACCGTTAAAATCTTGTATTAGTTTGCGAAAGTGTAAATAAATAAATAAATAAATAGATTTACTATTATTGGATAGAATTAATTTTTTACATATATATTGGTATAACATTACTTTTGAGGTCGATAAACTAAGAGTTATATTAGAAGAGTAGCGGCTTATGTATCGTCCTATTTGATTTTGTTGTAGATATATCGCTTCAAAAATGTTACAACAGTTCTAAGAA
Organism: Melitaea cinxia; assembly: GCF_905220565.1. Taxonomy (NCBI): domain Eukaryota; kingdom Metazoa; phylum Arthropoda; class Insecta; order Lepidoptera; family Nymphalidae; genus Melitaea; species Melitaea cinxia. Next base: position 3,268,568 of record NC_059409.1, on the reverse strand, counting down.
TGTCAGACTTATCTTTTTTCCTGTCGACTTCGAATATCAACGAAGTATCAACAAACAATACAATATCACAAATCCGTTTATTTACAAGGGAAAATCAAATACTCATGTAACCGTATTATTGTGAACGTTGTCACTTTACAAATCCTTCGCAAACTATCAAATTGTGAACAGAATTTTTTGATTTCTGCATCTGTAAAAATTTGTCTTCAAAAATCATATTTTTATTCGCCAACTAGGAAAGAGATGTTTTTATATATTTATACAATCCATCTAGATACATGAAATGACATTTATGATGTGTGTCAGTATTATTTGAATTCCTTAAATAGTTTCTAACATTTGGACACTGATGTATGCAAATAATCACGAGTGGGAAGATACGATTTTAAAAGTATTGTAGGATCTGTTTGGAGACAAAAAGCACATAACCGCATACTATGGCTAGCTCTAGGCGAGGCTTGAGCTTGAAAACAAGACAATCATAACGTACCGGAGTCAACTATTAACTAACTAAACTTTAGAAAAAAAGTATAAGATTGTTGAAATAAAGGCTATTGTTGTTATTATTTTATGTATAAAATAACAATAATGTAATTGTACTATCTAACATGACAATAGTGGATCGTAATTACTTTTGAAGTTGGAGACGCACATTGGCACTTTCTTTCCAACCTCAAATCATGTATATGATACACGGTCTTTGCCTTGGGGCATACATAGAATTTGGATAATAAAAGTCCCTGATATTACTATTATTTAAAGTTGTAGCTCAAATATTTTATGATAGCTAATATTATGGACCCCAGCAATAAAAATAAATTGTCATATATTACACAATATTATTATTTTATTCAAGTCAAAGTAGATTATTACAAAATAGCTTGACAATGTAATTAGTTTAAGCCCAACAATCACTTCATCTAAATTGGATAGGAATTATGTTTAATGGCTATAGTATCTAGATTAATAACTTTTATGTGACATATCTGTGACGACCGCTCTGGTGTAATGGTTCGAGACATCGTTCCATAGGTCCCGGTTGCGTAATCTTACGTACATCTTTAGACGATTAAGATCAAGTGCTAGTTTCCAAATTATGAAGATGGTTTATTATGCCCTTGTGCAATCGTTATTTACTTACTGCATAACGGTTTGGGGTGGTGCAACCAAAACAATCTTGCTTCAAGTGGAAAGATTGCAAAGATGTATCCTAAAGATTATGATATCGAGACCTATCCGTTTCCCAACAACAGAACTGTACGAGACTTGTGAGGTATTAACAGTCCGACAGTTATTTGTCTTTTGCTCTGTTCTCCGCAAACACAAATTCACCCCATTTGATGAACGGTTTTTGTCTGGTAAACGGAGATGTGATAGAGTATCCCCTGTAAAATTTTGTCACAGAGTCTCCTCATTTCGTCAGTATTATTATTTGAGTCCCATACTGTACAATAAAATAAATAAGCAATTAAGTATATACCCCCCAAACTTATCGTGTATGTAAATCTAAATTGACAAACTCGTTATTGAAATTAAATTATAATCAGACGGAAAAACTTTTGGTCACTGTAACCTAGCTAGACATTTTGTCATTTTGTTTTGAACAAGGTAAAACGTATCCACATATACAAACAAACACACACGCACACACCTACGCACACACATCCACACTCACATACACACAAACACACACACACACACAAACACACAAACACAAACACACACACACACACAAACACACACACACACACGTGAACACATACACACGCGCGCACACGCGCACACACACACACACATTTCGTACTTACATACAACACACGTCTCTAAATTCCACATCATGCACCCCTTTTTATTATCTTTGTTTTATCATAGTTATTTTATTATTGTTTAATCTTTATTTTTCCTGGTGATCATTGTGTTTGTGTTTATATTTTGTAACATTTGGTCATCTTTGTGATACGACGTTTTGTGAGGAGAGCGTTAATGACTGCGACACACACACACACACACACACATTTCGTACTTACATACAACACACGTCTCTAAATTCCACATCATGCATCCCTTTTTATTACCCGACTGCCAAGGAAGGGTTATGTTTTTCGCGCGTATCTTGTATGTATGTATGTATATTTGTATGTAATATTCTTTACTACCTCATATTTCCAGAACCACTGAACGGATTTACATAATTGAGGTATCGTTAGGTTCGTCTTAGCTGCCCAAGTGTTCTTAGATAGGTGACATTAAAAAAAATCAAACATGGCGGCTGCGCGAAGCCATTGTAGTTAATGAAAAAAAAATTTTTTTTCTCGAATAGTACAATATGGGTATCAAATTGAAGGACACAATACAAGAATTTTAAAAAGGTATATCATGATTATTATTACCGTAATACTAATAAAGAAATACAATATTAAAGTTTAAAAAATGCGGATTTTGTTCTTTCCCACGTCTATGCCATGTTAAACTCGCCTCCTAGGTGACGATCAACTTCGGGGTGTAGCCTTTCTAATAAAATACAATGCTTAAAAAAAACATACAATTAAAATTACAAATAAAAACAATATCAAACATGCACAAAGAGAGAATTATTTGACTTATCCTTCAATTTCATGCCTCCGACTGCATATTATCTACGACGTTGCATAAAGTTTCGAAGGACTACCGTATTAATATATTTTAAATGTACAGCACAAAATGTTTGATATTGTTTCTATTTATTTCGCTGACTTTGTGTGCATATCGAATTTTTATCTTGTTCCAGCTTTTTCAGTTAATTTTCTATTAGTTGTTCTTCACGCAGGCGGGTTTTTTGTTTTTTTTTTTAATTATTATTTTATTATCTTTGTTTTATCATAGTTATTTTATTATTGTTTAATCTTTATTTTTCCTGGTGATCATTGTGTTTGTGTTTATATTTTGTAACATTTGGTCATCTTTGTGATACGACGCTTTGTGAGGAGAGCGTTAATGACTGCGACACAGTTTTATACTAATGTAGTTATTATCGTTACAAATTGTTTTTGTTATGTACCAAATATTTGAAATAAATAAATATTAATATTATTATAGCTTAATTGGCTAAAGTCGGTCAGTCAGAGATGCAGGTTTGACCCGCGCTGGAACGGTCGATTTTTGATATGATATTAAAAATTATCTAGAATTCACTAATGTGTGGGTAACATAAAAACAAATCGTATGTATAAATAAATTGATCTAAAACTGAAACTTATAAAACGCCAATGTACTTATTTTACTTGCGAATTTGTTTGCTTAAAAGTAGATTATTTACAATTTTTTTTGAATAATCTAAGTTACAAAAATATTTATTTTTTTATAAGTCACAAATTATATTATTTCTATTCAAGTATGTTTATTTGGAACATTAAATTGCGGTGATTTGACATTACGATTGCTTTGCCTGTTATTGTTTATTGTGTCAACATGTCATGAATTAAATAACATTTGCGAGATGTTCATTATTATCGTAATTGGAAAAAACTGTAGCCCAAGCGCACGAAATGCTGGTATAAGTTTACAGTGACAATATTCCAAGTCATCGTGTAAAGTCAATCATACTAAGAATGTACTCTACGATTCAAATATTTTGATTTTCATTCAGTCATGCTCAAGTTTATTCTTTTACCTTACCTGAAACGTGTGTTCATCACATCATCATCACATCAGCCTATCGCATTCCACTACTGGACATAGGCCTCCACAAGTTCGAGCCAAGAATGGCAACTAATAAATAATGAAAAATAATTTTTAACAAAAAAAACCGACTTCAAACAGGAAACTAAAAAGTAAAAAATAAATTTACTTAGTACAAAGTAATTCGTATTTTGATTTAGTTAATCCGAAATGATTAAATAAATATTTTATAATTTTGAAGTCGGTGCCAAGTAAAACAATAACTACTCTAGTATCTACTCATAAGTTGTATTCAGTTTTCTTTCATAATTTGTTTCATTGACTATTAGGTTGAATACTGTTATTATTCTGTTATTGTTTTGACATATCTAATAATATTTTTTGTACTTGTTTGTTGTGTGTAAAAATTATAAAATATTTTTTTAATCATTTCTGATTAACTAAATCAAAATACGAATTACTTTGTACTAAGTAAATTTATTTTTCACTTTTTAGTTTCCTGTTTGAAGTCGGTTTTTTTTTTGTTAAAAATTATTTTATTTTACAATTTTTAGTGATGGGTAGACCTAACAAGGATGCTTTTTCTCTTGTGTCGTGGGTCCGGAAACATACACAATACACAAGCACAAACACCCAGACAATGACAAATATCTATATGGCCAATACAAATGTCTGTCGTGCGCGGAGATTGAACCCACTAACGCCAGCGCAACAGCCGGTGCTGTGACCGCTGCACTAACGCGTCGACATACTATGAGTAAAGTTCGCTATCAGGTGTACATAATAACAACCGGGACTGACAGCCTAGCGTGTTCTCTGAGACTAGGTTGGGAGAACCACAAGGATTAACAACTAGACCGAAAATAAATATTTGTATAAACATAAATATCCACTCCGAGCGGGAATAGAACCCGCGACCGTCGGTGTTTAGGCGCCGCTGACACGGCACATGCACCATTATATCAAAGCGGTCGTCAAACAGCAAAAGGTAACTGCTGTAAATTGTTGAGAAATTCCCTCGAGTGTTTATGGGCTCCATCATCAAACCTGGTCCTGCGACACAGATGTTCACACAGCAGGTAATTGCTATAAATCGTTGAAAAGTTCCCTCGACTATCTTTCGTCTCCATCATCAGACTGTAATGGCACTTGTAACTCATATAACCTCCTCCTTTTTTTGAAGTCGGTTAAAAACAATGAACTAATGTGTTTCGCCCATAGTCACCACGCTAGGCAGGCGGGTTGGTGACCGCAGGGCTGGCTTTGTCGCACCGAAGACGCTGCTGCCTGTCTTCGGTCTGTGGATTTCAAAGCCAGTAGTTGGATGGTTATACCGCCATCGGTCGGCTTTTTAAGTTACAAGGTGGTAGCGAAACTGTGTTATCCCTTAGTCGCCTCTTACGACACCCACGGGAAGAAAGGGGGTGGCTATATTCTTTAATGCTGTAACCACACATCATTTCATTGTGTTCATTTGTTTTAAATTAAAAACTATAAAAATATATGTTTTTTTAAGCTTAGTTAACAAAAGCTTTATTCTTAATTTTATCCACTAAGGGCAATAAATTTAAGGTTAAAAACGGCGAAAACTGTTTTTTTTGTTTGCTTATATTTTTTTGTTAGAAAATATTTATATTTACTAATACTTTCTTTACTTCATAGTACTTGGTGGTGACATAATTTCATTTCTGTTTTATTTGTCAGGAATTTACTTGTCTATTATAGAGTCATGATTGATGTGATTCCTATTCATTTATAGGGAACTCAATAAGTGGAAGTACTCACATATATCAATATGTTCTAAATCGCCGCAACACATGCTGACTGTGTTAAATGTGTTTGCTCCACTGTACACTCCGACGACTTTATTGATGGTATAGATTTATTGAGCATAGAGAAAATTTTAATATTAATTTCCTTCCTAATTTTTAAATATTTTTTTTACTTGTTTTTTCTATCAATAAATTGAATTAATGCCTTCCACTCAACTGTCTGTGAAATTATTTGTAAAAAGATATTTATGATTTTAAATGAGAAACCTGCGTGAGAGAAACAGAAACAAAAACAATATAAGCACAAAATGCCCCGAAATATTGGCACAAAGTAACTAAAGCACGAAATATCCTGCTCAAAAAATCTGGAGCAGCCCAACTGGGGAAGTACATCGACTTTAGAGAAACTCACAGCTAAATAATACTGCTTTCTAGCAATATTGTGTTCCTGTGGTGAGTAAGGTGACCAGAGCTCCTGGGAGACACGCTTACGATGCTTCTGGTGTTGCAGGCGTATAAACTCGCCGAAATATATGTACGCGTATAACTTACAAATTAACAAATTAGATAATTCAGTTCTATGTTCTATAATAATATTTTGTTCTGTTCCGTAATCGTTGTTTTGTATTCAATAATCTTGAGATAAGTATGTATAAGAAATCGATATAATATACGAATGGATAAAGTAACATTTACAGTTTAAAATCAGCTTAGTTCAGTTTCAAGTAAAACATTTAATATCAATGAGACATCGCTCAGACAAAATGATAAAATGTTTTTGCACAACCCTAAAAGTAAAAAGGCGCCGAAATACCTAAGTTATATGGCCAAATAGGAACAAGTTTTCCATTTGTTTTCGTATAACATTCGCAAAAAATGGTGACATGACGATCTCGCTAAGGTATTTTTTTCTCAGCCCTTTAACGCTTTGACCTCTTTCAACGTTTACCCATTTTGTTTATACGTCGAGCCTTTCCCCTGCATCTTCAACTTTATCAAAGCAAATAACGAATTTTTCTTATTTGTTATGTTACAACAGAAAAATCTTTTCCGGAGTTGGATATATGTTTTTATCAAAACAACTAATGGCCCTTACTTATAATATTTTACGTCTTAAAAAACCTTTTTCTAAAACCTAGTTGTGACAGTTATAAGAGTCAACAAAATAACAAGCAGATAAAATTAATAGACAACAATATGAAATGTACATACACACACATATTATATATCTTTTTGTCCAACCATTCTTGTGAAGAGTGGTGAAAAAATTTGAGCTCGCGGGTTTGATTCATGTGTGGGGTATTTTATTAAATATTTGTGTTTCCGCAAATTTCTCCTTGTAGTGGGTTTTTCCATCATGCCTTACTGAACACCTGAAGTCGATTGGTACTTTTGGGAATATATCCATCCATCTTTAGTGAGGTAGTCACAGTCTCGTTTTTCATACGGATAAGAGCCCTTTACCGAGCAGTCACACATCAAAAGGCTGTTGTGATTAAAATAAGATTTTGTACAATCATAATTTTTCAATTATATTTTCCTCAATAAACAGAGAAGTTTATTAGAACAGAAAGAGAACAAACAGAAAACTTTGCTTCATTATAGTTTTTGCGATTATAATTACGCTTCAGTCTGTAATATCCCACTACTGGGCATAGGCCTCTTTCCTCATGTAGGAGAAGGATCAGAGCTTAATCCACCACGCTGCTCCAATGCGGGTTGACGGATACATGAGACGCCGTGTACATGGTAACAACCGGGATCGACGGCTTACATGCTCTCCGAGGCACGGGTGGGGACAAGGACTGCACAAACACCCAGACCACGGCAAACACCTGTATGGCCATTACAAAGGTTTGTCATGTGCGGGGATCGAACCCGCAACCGCCAGCGCAACAGGTACAATCCAAAGCTGTAACCGTTGCGCCAACGCGGCGTCTTTTTTGCGATTATAATTACTTGTATATAAAACTAGCTGGGCCACGCGGTTTCACCCGCACAAATTTAAAGAAAAAAATATACTTCCGTCTTCTTAAAGCATACCTAACCTTCCTTTTTAAATAGTTTGATTTTTTTTTGTTCTGGATGCCGTTAGAGCAAGCAATTATCTATAAAATGATATATAATTTATGTGGAGTAATTGTGAGTTTTTTTTTATATAAAAAGGGAGGCAAACTTCCCTCTCTTTTTCTTTCGATCTTAACCTCAGTGTATTCATATATATGATCTTTAATTTATAACAGTTATTATTTAATTTTTATTGTATAAAATGGTTTCTCTGTATACATTAATTAGTCTGTGTATGTGAATTTCATTGAGTTGCTAGGGTAAGTTTAGCTCAGGTGGAAACATCTTGAGTTCCTGATAATTTGATTGTAATAACTTGAATGGTTCCGACGTAATGCATACCGGACAACTGATAACTGTTCAATGTGTGACGTATTTGTTATTAGAGCATTTGCTCTAAAGGATATTTTATGTATGATAAGCCCCTTGATTTACTATAAATTTCTTCCTTGAAGTATAAATAATATAAAATTAATATAAATTATGTGTGTATAAAAACGAAATGTATGTGTTGTTTTTGAAGAGGTTCCGTTACCTTCTTAAGATTGCACTATCGTATTTTGATTTGGTAAAAATACTACAAATTTGGCGAAGATATATGTATATACAAACCTAATGTATGTATAAACGTAAAAAATGATTTTTTTTTTGCATAAAAGGAGACGTGTTAGCGTAGTGGCTCTAACAGCTCAATATCAAACTACGAGTCTCGTTTTCGCTCCCCGGTCATGATAAATATTTGTCGTGACCGGGGGCGTCACCGTCACTGGGCGCTTGTGTTGTGTGTATTTTTGGTTTCCAGACAATAATATATATGTTACTAGGGGAAAAAAATGCGAGGCGTATATTTATTTGCTTAAAAAAAACAAATAAAAGGATTCGAAATATTAAAGAACTTGCTTATCCTTTTAGTCGGTTAAAAAAGGACATAGGTTCCCGTCGAGTACTCTTCAGCCTTGCTCACCTTTTCCAATAAAACTAGTGACTTTGAAACTTTCATCAATCTTTCAGAACTTCAAGGGCTGTTATGAATGGCATCAAATAAAAGTATTTGAGATTACTGTATGTGACTTTTGTACTTGTAACTTTAGTCTTAACTGCAGAAATTATTTAATATTTACAGAAATTGAAAGCATTTGTTTCGCTATATGATGATTTCACACGCTTAAAGAAAATCAAAAAAATCTATATTAAAAGATAAAATAAAAGGTAAGGTAAAGGTAACACAATAAAAGTTGATAAAATTTAACATTAGGTACATTATAAACTTTGTAACGTGTAGTGTTTGCAATAAATAATAATATTGTATATTTTGTTCTAATATCTAGTGTCTCGGTAAATATCGCCTTTCTATTATGTCATTGAATTTATTAAATACTATCTGTGTCCGCGACTTCGTCAGCATTGAATAAAAAAAAAATATTGTTCAGTTTGTAGTTATAAAATAAATACATTTCTAAAATAAAGGGGGTAAGGTTTTTTGGTCATTTATATTATATAATGCTGTGCCCGCGACTTCGTTCGCGTGGAATTTAACAAAATAGTTATTGTTCAGACCGCAGTTATAAAAAATAAAAAAATAGCCTAAGTTACTCCTTATTACATCAGCTATTTGCCAGTGAAAGTCCCATCAAAATCGGTTCAGCCGTTTCAGAGATTAGCCGGAACAAACAGACAGACAGACAGACAAAAATTGTAAAAAATGTTTATTTTTATATATGTACCGCGTATACACATCCATATGCATTTAATAAAAAAACGGTTATTTTGATATTACAAACAGACACTCCAATTATATTTATTTTTATAGATATAGATTAAATATATTCGGAGATAAAAATTTGATTTTGATTTACTTTTGTTAGTCATAAACTAACATAAACATTAACCTACGTTTTATAGCATGAAGCACATAATAACAGAACTGATGTAAATTTTAATTATATTTATGAATTTCTAGCTATGATTCAAGACTTTGCTTACAATCAAGAACAATTTTTGCTGCTGTATCAGTAACATTTTTCTCTATAAAAAAGGACCAGGAGGTGAAATATGGTATGTATAATTTATCGTGTACCCACAGTACTTAATAAATGTCTACTAAATAAAGAAAATTTGCTATGTAGCTACGAACATGTCATATTCTTCAAGTTTGGAAGTAGCTTGACCTTATATTTTATATTATCTTAATAAGAAAAATGACTAAAGAGGTTTGGACATCGTTTAATGTTGTTTTCATTGGTTCACGATGAAGGCTTTCTAGACTGCTGTGTTAATATAGTTTCTATGGGTGTTTGAACTTCAAAGAGGAAATAAAAAGTATGGAAGTTATAACCCTTTCTTTAAAAAGCACTATTTGATCCATTTGTATGTATATGTCGTAACGCAACGCCTTAGATTCTATTACCTTCCCTTATCAACAAGATTTCTAACGCAAAAGATGTTCTCACAATCCGACAAGTAGATCTCCTTAAGGCTTTCAAACGAATACAATTGATAGCACGTGTTTGATATAGTTTTTCTTTAATATTTATACAGTGCCTCGTTTGATAGTATTTTTTTTCAAGCAAACAATATCATAGTTATTTCACTAAATAAAATTGTTTAAATAAGTCATTTTATTGTAAAATGATGTCCTTTCAAAGATGTGGTGTCGTCACATATATTTCGGCGGATATTAATCCGGGACATCGGTCGGCTCGTACCAGTCTAGTCTACCAAATAGTTCATACAAAAGTATACTAGACTTGGCTAGGCTCTGATTTAAAAAGAATAACTTCTGAACTTGTCCTAAAATGATATTCCCAACAACATTAAGTCTTTATATTAAATACAGTTAATTGTTTATAGATAATTTAATCGACATTGACAGATTAAAAATTTAATTTACTTAACTGACGGTACAAGCGGACATTTTGGAATTTTTGTCGAGAGCTAAAATAAGATTTTATCTTTACATTGAAATTTCAAATAATATAATACCGATTTATTTATTTGCAAATCCATAAAAATCATAATACTTAAATCCGTACATAAAACAATAGTTCGACCTTTTAATTCAGCTTATTGTAGTTATTCTTACAAATCAAAATAATTCAGTAAATCTTTTACGAAAAAGCCGAAAATAGTACATAAAATAAATTATTTTTAAATTTCATAAAGTGCTTGTAAGCAGTGTTTATTAGTACTTAAAGCTCGGTCAGGTTTTAAATAAGAAAACATCTAAGTGATGGATGCCTGTTTTCGAATCGTATCTTTCTTTATTTTATTACCAGCATTTTAAGTTCTGTATAGGAGTGAAATTTTCAACCGGTGTTTTACTGCTTGTGTATTTTACTTTTAGCTTAATTAAAACGTTTTATTTAACTTTTGAAATGCACAATGAATCTTTAAAATCGAATTTCGGTTTTATTTGTATAATGCTGTTTGACATTCTTTTCCTATGTAATCGATTTGTAATGGTTGACGAATGTCCGTATCTCTACAGTTTAAAGCATTTATCAACATAAATGCTTATTTTATTTTGAGGTTAAGGTAGGTTGTTAGGTGTCAGTTACTCTAGAACTTTCTAAAAATGATTTTTATTACAATTGACGTAAGTAGGTTTGTTATAAATATTTAAAATGAAAAATAAAATTTAATGGTTATAAGCAATGCACTTAATATATATAATAATTTATAACAAATTTCTAACTAGTAAAATCTTAGAAGCAATATAGTATTAAAAATTGTTAGAATATATTTTTGATGGCTAACATCATTCTTCCAAGTACGTCAAAGTTTCAACTTTCGTAATACATTAATATTAAGATAACCTAAATATTTTTTTTGCACTTTTCCTTGGGCCTAAAATAATTATTTTATTCATCAAAAACAAAATTAAAATTAATTTTATTAATAACCTGTCAAAATACTCAAAAGATTTTTCAGTTAAGACCTCTTTGTTAAAGTTTGAGATACAGGAACCTTATCAGAAAATCAATAGATTTTGCGGCTATGATGTACAATATAGGTAGATTTTTTTATCGGAGGTTAAATTTTTGTTATTTCTGACTCTACCTTAATTCCGGTGCTGCGGTAAGTGTACTCATGCTCTGTACTGCGACTATCACGCATTATTTTCGAGCAAATTTACGTAAAAACGATCTTTACTGCAAGATCAAAATACGATACGAACTGACCTTTAACGACGGACAAATAGACACTTTTAAACAAAATAACGCGTCAGACATAATATTCTAATAAAATTAGTAACATGGCGTGCTAGAATATAGGTTTAGAAATTCGAAAAATACCCAAAACCGAATCGGAGCACCCCACTGTCCACGTGCCCACGTTCCACGTGCACTCTGCCCTACCCCTAGAGTGTTTTTTTAAGCCTCCGCTGCGGAACGGACCATGAGTGAGCGTGCTTTCGCACGCAAGGGCGGAAGGGCTGCACTTCCCGCAGCGCCGGAGCCAAGCGTTACTCTAACCTTAAAGGTTAATTTCAACCTCAAAACTTCAACCACGATATCTCTGTAACAGCGGGGCTTACACGAAAATAGTTGTCCGGGGGGATGAAAAACCCGCACTCCCTCCCAATCCCCACCCCCTCTTTCCCCCCAACCCCATAAATTTCGGGCCGGGATTGTAATAATTACCGATTTTGCTTCTAAAATATATAAAGGTGATATAGTCATAAAAAGTTTTCAAGCAGTTAAACTTTTTATGGTACACGACAGCGTGTGAACATCATTTTATTAAAACTTACGTTTCGTTAACGACTAATCGAAGTGCTTCGTTCAATTTCTCTCGTAGCAGCAATTTGCACGTTGTTTAGAAGTAACGGCTGGAAATAAACTTTGATTACATTTCACGACACATCTGACAAACTCTCGTGAGATCAACTTAACCTCACTGCACATTAGCACTTTCTGTGGGAAATATTGAAGGTTTCATCATGTTTTTAACTGTTTTGAAGATGAGTCTTTAGTATACATTTTAATTTGAACAAAAAATTGTTCAGAAAACTATGTATGTGCATTGAGCTTTTAACTCCATATTTCAATTTTAGTTACACATTTTTTTTTCAAGCCTGAAAAGCCTTATAAAACGTCGCCTGTAAAACTTGTTATCAAAAAAAGTAAAAACCTAAAAATTAAGACGACAATTGAAAACTTTTTGAGTACACACCAAAAAGAAAAATAAAGGTAGTAGTATTAATAATGCCAATATTAAGAATATAATAAAAACGATAATAATGATATGTTTGGGAGTTATGAAAAGAAAATTTAACATTCCACAACTTATAATAATTGAAGCTGGCATTTGAAAGTGTTGTAAATGATATCCTTTTTGATTATATATGTAAGTACCGACTAGTGCGGGTGTAGTACCCGTCTGTAAATATGTGTAGTGAGATCTATCTCGCGACATATAAAACTAGAGAAAACTGACGTATCCTACGTCGCGCTATCATAGTTATCAGAGTGATTGAATATATATACAAGAACCCGACAACAACCATCGGGGCGGTAGCCCACCAGACACAACATCCGTCTGGTTTGAAGATCCTCCCTTTCCTTTTTTCTTTTCTTTTTTTTTGGTGGATGAGGGACTTCACACCCTGTCCATCACACCTCCTTTTGCGATGGTGGACGAAGAATTTCACAACCTTATTCCTCTCACACCTTCAAACTGGTGACGCCGACGTGATCACACCCTGTTTCGTACCTCCAAACTGGTGACCCCGACGTGATTTGAACATGCATATTACATTATTATTGTTACGTGTTAGGGTTCGAAATATTTGGAGAGAAAGACCTGCTGACTCTTTTCAAGATTTTATTCACTAGCACTAGGTCCAACACAAAGCACTAGGTTCAAACACTAAGCACTAACAATGTCCTAAGTCGTAGCCAATGTCGTAGGTTTCTCTGGTACCACTCTTGATCACTAGTTTTCACTTTGAAGTCGCCTCGAAGATCGCTCAAACTGAACTGCCCTCGCTCACCTCGCTGCGGCTATTTATATCGGCCGAGACGAGGCCCAGACCATTCTGGAAAGTTCGCGCATGTACCCGGTTTTCGAGACTATACTTCTGTATAGTTCCACAGTTGTTCCTCTAACGCCATCTAGTATTGAGTAGAGAGTTTCATGCGGTCTCTGTCTTTGCGTGGTTTCAATGGTTGCCGCTAGATGGCTATGATGGCCGATGGATGCTGCTAGTTTCTTTGTGAGTCCTTAACACTACTCCCCTCTTAGAGATGCTCGTCCCGAGCATCGTTGTTACTACCATGGTAACGCGCCAGACGGTCTATGTGTACCACTTTGAATGTCCCTCTTGGTTGCTTTTGAATCCTGTAAGTCACATCATTCAGTCGGGTAACCACTTTGTATGGACCGTCCCACTTGGTCTGCAACTTTGGCGATTTCCCTTTCCGGCGGGTTGGGTTATGCAGCCACACCAGTGACCCTTCCTTGAAGCCGCTCGTGTTCGATTTCCGGTCGTATCTAGTTTTCATGTTCTCACTTGACTGTAACCCATTTTCCCGAATCAAGGCGTGTATATAGCGCATTTTTTCCCTTAAATCGCTGACATAGTCTTGTACGGTATTTGGTCCCTCCGGTGCCCCTCTAGTCAATAGGTCTACTGGTATTCGTAATTTTCTACCGTAATTGACATACGTCGGGGTAGCTTTTATGCTCTCATGCTCGGCGGTTCGGTACGACAGAAGGAAGAGTGGTATATACTTGTCCCAATCTTTTTGTTTGTCGTCTACCAATTTCGCCAAATGCCTCTCAAGGGTCTGGTTAAATCTCTCAACCACTCCATCAGACTGTGGATGGTACGCGGTGGTCCTCGTCTTATGCATGCCCAAAATTCTGCACACTTCCTGGAATACTTGCGATTCGAAGTTCCTGCCCTGATCGGAATGGATTTCTAGAGGCACGCCAAAGCGACATATCACTTCTTCGACTAACTTAGAAGCGACTGTTGTAGCTTCTTGGTTTGGTATGGCGAACACTTCAGGCCATTTGGTGAAGTAGTCCATGACGACCATAAAATACTTGTTTCCCGATTCCGTTACAGGAAATGGCCCCGCTACGTCAACTGCAATTCGTTCCCACGGTGCACCGACGTTATTACGACCGCAGGTTCCCACGGCTTCTGGTCTGTGGTCCTTTTACAGCAGCGCAAGTAGTAAATTTGCGGCACCAATCCTGTACATCATCTCGACAATGCAACCAGTAAAATCGTTCTCGCACTTTTGTTAACGTTCTCTTGACCCCTAGATGACCTCTTGATACGCCATCATGTATTTCACGGAGAACATCTGGTACTCTCGTTCTTGGGACAATTATCTGAAGGTGGAACTCTCTGCCGTTAGTCTTCTCCCATTTCCGGTAGAGTATTCCGTTTTGAAGTATCAGACTGTCCCATTCAGCCCAGTACGCCTTAGTGACAGCGCCAGTGGGTGCAACCTCACTCCAGATTGGTTTTACATCACCCCGTTTCTTCCATGTGACGATGTGCCGAAGGTCGTCATCTCTTTCTTGAGCTTCCCTCATAGCATCATTCTCCCAGATACCCAAAGGACTTGTCCTTGTTAGCTTTGATGTTACTTCATTAGATTCCTGCTTAACACAATGTTTGCAGACTTCCGAAAACTGCCTTCGTGAGAGTGCGTCGGCATTCCCATACATCTTTCCGCTGCGGTGTTTCGTCTTGAAGTCATACTCCTGATCCCGGGCAGGAGGCGAAATCCTTTGCTTCTTCAGCTCCTCTATTTGTTCCTCGATCCTTTTCATTCTTGCTATCTGGGTCTTCTTTTGTGGACAGTTGAGCTGAAGATGGCCCCTCTCGCCGCACTTGTAGCACATGACTCCAGAACTTTTCTTCGTAGGAGCCTTAACTACCTTGACTTCCTCAGAGACCGCACGGATCTTATGGGTCTGCCGTATGTCATGGCGAACAGCCTCGACCTCCAAAGCATGCGCCAATGCTTCCTTTAACGAGGTGTGGTGACGAAGCCTCACTGCAGCTCTGACCTCCAGGTCTTTGATTCCGTCGACAAATGCTTGAACAATATTCGTGTTTACCATCTTGTTGTCGGCTCCTGGGTATGACTTCCTGACGAGTTTTTCGATTTCCAACGCCCATTGTTGTAGTCCATCTCCTGGGTGTTGAACTCGATCACGCAGTTGGGCACGGAACACGTGCTCCAGATGTCGATCCCCGTATCGGGATTCAAGTGCCTCCATCAAGTCTTGGAACCCATTTTCCGTATGTGGCAGTGCTTCCAGAACCGACAAAGCTTGCCCCCTGAGCGCAACAGTGAGAGCGGTCAGGCATTGTTCTTCCGTCCATCCGTTGGCAGTAGCAACAGTCTGGAATTGTCGACGATAAGCGTTCCACGAAGTAGTGCCGTCGTATGGAGGCACTTTCACTTTTGCTCCTTGCCCCACGGCAACGCACGGCACGGTAGTTCCACTAGACATCGCAATTCTCATGGTTTCAAGGCGTACTACTCTCTTCTGTAGTTCAATGAGGCCGGTTTTCACATTTTCAAGATCCAATCCTAACCCGGTAACTCGTTCTTCCACCACGTCGACATCTTTTCGAAGCTTAGTCACCGCGTCACTAACATCTTTTATAGCCCAAAGCGTTTTTTCTTGGAGCTCTTTTTGTTGCTCTTGTAATTCTTGCAAAGCACCACGAATTTCAGCCTTTTGTTGCTCTTGTGATTCTTGCAATTTGAAATTTGTTTACTCTTGTAATTCTTGCAATTTAAAACTTGTTTGCTCTTGTGATTCTTGCAAAGCACTACGAATTTCAGCCCTTTGCAGCTCCATTAATTTAATTAAACTTCCTAATTGAAGAGCCACTTGAGGGTCTGTAGAAGTTACGGTGTCACTGGTGGGCGTGGTAAGGTGGACGGGTCCGGTGGGCGGGGACTGACTCTGAGTGGGTGGGACCTGAGCCCGAGTGGGTGGGGCCTGGTGGGCGTGGTCAGTGGGCGGGGCATGATAGGCGGGTCAGTGGGAGGGGCTTGGTCCACGGTGGGCGGAGCTTGGTCCCCAGTAAGTGTGGCCTCCGCAGCTCGTTGCGCCCTTGTCCTGACGCCTTTGACGTCCTTAAAGTCTTCTCTCGGAGTCAATGGCATCTCCAAATCTCACTTCCGACACCAGTTGTTACGTGTTAGGGTTCGAAGTATTTGGAGAGAAAGACCTGCTGACTCTTTTCAAGACTTTATTCACTAGCACTAGGTCCAACACAAAGCACTAGGTTCAAACACTAAGCACTAACAATGTCCTAAGTCGTAGCCAATGTCGTAGTTTTCGCTGGTACCATTCTTGATCACTAGTTTTCACTTTGAAGTCGCCTCGAAGATCGCTCAAACTGAACTGCCCTCGCTCGCCTCGCTGTGGCTATTTATATCGGCCGAGACGAGGCCCAGACTATTCTGGAAAGTTCGCGCATGTACCCGGTTTTCGAGACTATACTTCTATATAGTTCCACAGTTTTTCCTCTAACGCCATCTAGTATTGAGTAGAGAGTTTCATGCGGTCTCTGTCTTTGCGTGGTTTCAATGGTTGCCGCTAGATGGCGCTAGTTTCTTTGTGTGTCCTTAACATTATGTTTAACGAGGGTAGCTCAATTCCGTATTAAATGTTAACTAGCAAGAAGTCTTTTCTATATTTTTATATTTTGATATTTATAAATACTTAAATATTTATTACTTCTTTGTAAGAATAGGTGAAACAAGGAAATTGCATGGAAAGTAATATGTCCTTGCTTGATACAAAATTGAAATCACTTCGAGGCAAACTGTACAAGAAGTATCTATAAATTTAGGAAAGGAGTCAGCTTATTTTGTCCGTTAAATAGGTACCTGTTTATAAAAGCAATAAAGCAACACAAACGCCATAATATATGTTTCACATATGTATCTTTGCTATTTTTATGTCGCCGTGATTTATCTCATGATACCTAGCTAATGTAAAGAGCACCACATATTTCTCGATACAAATTGCTCTCATCAGCATTGCAAATTGTGACACAAGACTTCCCTCTTTGACTAACCTTAATTTCTGTAGATATATGCATGTTATTTTTATTTTATTTATAACCTTTCATGTGTATTTTATTCGTGATTCATAACATAAAAGTAAAGATACGAGGATGTTGTTTAATTACAAATATGCGTAGTATTTTCCTGTTTAATTAAGCTCTGACTTTTATTTTTGTGTACATTTGTCTCTGTCAACAGGCATCTGAACTGTTTCGCTGCTATTTAAAGGTATATATATGTGTAAATGGCTAATCTCTCTATTAAGAATAATGGCACAAGTTTTATCAGGCGTTTTTGTAAAGAATTGCGTTGTCTAGTCTAAGTCAGATGTAATCAAATGTTGTTTAATAACAATTATTACGCTTTCTGACAATTAAAAGGTCAAGCATACCAACATTCATTGTTAAAGAAATTTCATGTACCTACTTATCCCTACGCTCAGTCACCTTAAGAATCTATATTTACTAAAAAATCGAGAGCCAGTTTTTTTTTCGTTCATACTGCGAAAAGTACTGAACTGATTAGAATAATACTTATACCATAGGATGCAACGTGTTTTGGAGAAGGTTTTAGTATATGATATGTTGGTGATTACTTATCGTGGACGGATAGAGTTCGATAGTTAATTATTAAATGTTTAACAAATTTCAAACTTTTTTATTTTATTTTTCGTTTTATTCGAAACAAGTAATAATTCTTGCATGAATTTGCTGCAGATACAAAATGTTATTTGATACCGGTTAAAAATTCTACCACATACATTTTTGATTCGTTTGAACGAGACGGCGTGTGTATATTGTGTCGGTTGAAACCGTTACACTTTCAACGTATCGTATAGAAATTATTTGAAGCATGAAATGGCTAACTGATTGAACGATCGATGTGATATCGAAGCGATAAGTTTGCTTTTAATTTTCACAACACTTTTGAATTTATGTTAACTTGGTACCTAAATTATGTAAATGATAGAACATATATTTGTTTATTTTTAAAGTTAATGCTTCTAATGTTTATCTTTTTTATATTTGTGAAGCTAATTACGAGGCTGGATAATACTGAGAAATCTACAATTTTTTAATCTATTAAATCCAGTAAGCCTTTGAACCCGTTGTTTGAAATGCAAATGCTACCTTTTTAAATGCGCTTAAACTAAGTACAGATATATTATTTTCTAATGTTTATGCGAATTTCGCTCATTATAATGTAACATTTTTTTTAGATTTATCGCTGTTTATTAAGTTTTTTAGATGCCCGACGATTCGGATACTTTACAGAAACCATGGTCACGAGAGGACCCGTTGAAAAAAAGTTGTTTCATTGTAACGGGTAGACTAGAATTTAAAATTAAATAAACATTAAACCTTAAAATTCAAAACGAATTTTACGATGTGACGTGTATATATCAGTTAACTCGCAGAGATGTAGGGGATTAAACTTAAATAATCCTTGTCTTATATCTTACCTATATCTATAAACCTCTATGGGGAAGTAGTTCTTAGAAGCAGTCAGATTAAAAGCTCTAAGCATAAGATAAATTCGCGTGACTTTTTCATTAATATCATATTAATATCGACGCGTTGGCGCAAAGATCATTGCACTGATTTGTGGCTGTTGCGCTGGCAATTATGGCTTCGATCTCCACACATAACAAACATTTGTATTGGCCATACAGATGTTCGCCGTGGTCTAGGTGTTTGTGAAGTCTTTTTGGCTCTCCCCGCCGTGCCTCGGAGAGACAAGACGTCGGTCCTGGTTGTTGTCATGTACACCTGATAGCGATAGTTACTCATAGTAAGAAATATATACGCCAATCCGCATCCACGCAATCCACTAGCTTATGCCTATCCCATTAGTGGAATATTACAGGCTGAAGCGTATGTTAATATATTAATATTACTTTTTCTTAATTCTCACAAGTCATTAAATAGTTTTCTGTTAAGCATTGCGTACAATTTTAAAACGTATCTCTTATCAAATTTCATTAATTAACCCATAAAAGAAAGCAAATTTATTGCACAATATTTTGCGTATTAAAATTTGTCAAAAGGTGTTATACAAACACTTTCTATATACTCACATTAAAGCTCCACGATTCTAATAAGTATTATAAGCTGTTCCATAATTCACTAAAAATACGGTTCACACAATCCCAACCGTAAAAAGGGCTCATAAATTTACGGTTTATCGAAAAAAGTCGCTAAAGAGATAAATGACAATAACGCAATAAATTATCCACTTCATATTCTCCTTCAATTCTCTCAGAGGCAAACCTCATTTTGTTGATCACACAAACAATTTTGCAAACTCACTTTATCACGAGGCTTTTCGGGCGTGATATTTGTAAATGCATTACCATCCCTTGCTTTTATTAAAAAATAAACAGGCTTTAATAAGTTGTTTTTTCAGTCGTAGAATAAATATGTATTCGTGGTATTTTTTTTTTTTTTTGTTGAACTGCAATCAAACTGGAAGCAACAGTTATTAAATTTTGGAATATTCGGACACGTTATCTCGTTTCTTATGTCAAATATATTGTACCTGGTTGTACTATTTGTGACTTGTAATGTAAATTTTGTTCTTTATTTAAATGTGCAATAAAGTTCATTCTTATTATTATTACCTTAGTTGTTTACAGTTGGTTAAACTATATTTTCCTTTTACATGTGTGTATACACAGAATGTGTTTATTGTACCTGTACCCACTTTATTACATATATGCGGTACAAGTAATATGTAGGGCTATTATGTCCTATATAACCTAGAGATTTAGATATAATAGTTATGATATATATGCTATCTTTCCTTTTATGTAAATATGTCATCACCAGATCGTAGAATAAATCACTTCATTATGCCTAGCCTAACCTAACTTTTTATGAATTTTTCTATCACTCCTTTCAATGTGTGAGTTACTTTACTAAATTTTCGATGTGTGAGTGAACTTCAAATTGTTAAATTATCGTCAAAACTTAAGCAAAATATATTTTAACGTTTTGAAAGCTATTGCAGTGATTTAGTACAAGTAATAATGCATATGCATTTATCAGTTTGGTGTGCTTTGTCTATTATCGATTTATTAATGCGGACTTCATAGCTATGTATGTGCACAGTTTCAACATGGCCACTTGAATAAATTAGCAAATCGAGTTAATTAAGGGATGTTAATTTTAATTGTGTTTAAATAGAATTGTAAATATTTGAAAGATTACAATTAAATATGAAACTGTGACACTCTTGATAAACGTATTGGCAAAGTAAATACTTTTTTAATTTTTTGTTATAGTAACAAAATCAATATTTGTAAATAATAAAATATATGAATCCTACTGATATTTTCCTTAATCGTTGTTATTATGAAATTCAATATAATCTAGCTATAAGGGTCCAATTATATGACTGTAGATTACTACAATAGTTCGCTACTCTCTTGTGGACTCTGCCCAGCACACCCTCGAGGTGTGCCCGAGATGGGCGGCGCTACGTCGCGATCTGACGACAGTCCTCGGAGGGGACTTGTCACTGCCGAGCGTTATCACCGCGATGCTCGGTGACGACGAGTCCTGGAAGGCGATGGTCTCCTTCTGCGAGACAGTAATGTCCCAGAAGGAGAACGACGAGCGGATGAGAGAGGGGGCCGCCGACGAGGCCTCCGTCCGCAGGCGACGAACGGGTGTGCGTAGGAGGCGCTACTTAATGCGTCTCCAGTAACGCCCCTGTGCCCATGTCGGGCCGGGATGGGAACCCGGTCCTGCTAGACATGGCGTCGTCGGGATTGTTCAGAGGTGAGCCGGACAGTCCCATGGAGGAGAAGTCTGGTCTTTTCGCCGAGGCCAGCCTGTCGCTGGAGGGATCCTGTTGCCTGCAGTTCCGGGACCCTCCAATTAAAGCGGCTGAAGGCTCCCGCAGGGGTTTTGGTCGGTAGTGCACCCCCAAGTGCTAAGCCGACATATGGTCTAGGAATGCCTACCCGGGCATCCTGGATATCACCCGTAAATGGGTTACCCTGCGATATCAAAAAAAAAAAAAAAAAAAAAAAAAGTTCGCTACTCTCTTAACCTGCTGGAAGGCGATTTTATACACCACGGAATTTCTTCCACAGCATGCAGATTTTACTGCGATATTGTTTTTCATTTAAAAGGAAACATGTTTTTTAAGTATCTTGATATCCTTTTTTACTTAATAACTCGAACAGTTAGAATATTACAAAGTAAAATACCAATATACATTATTCGCTTTTTCGAATAATCGATGAATAGCGATTAATCGTGGAGTAGATAATTACATACAGATTATAGCAAATTACTATAAGTTATGTGTTTATTTGCGAACTTCCATAGTGATATAGTACATAATGTAGCTTAGGGCTTGTTAACTTAGTTTCGGTTATTGATGGACGATCGAGTTATCAGTTTGAGTACACAATACACTAATGTGTTGATATTGGTCATGTTCATTAAATAATACATATCTATACTTGTATGATAAGCTGAAGAGTTTGCTTGTTTATTTGAACGCTCTTATCTCAGATACTACTGGTTCATATATTTGAATTATTGATTACAATAGTGCCAGAATAGCGCGGCTGATTTCAAAGTGAAATTAAATAAACACCTTATGTACAAAAATCTACAATAAAAAAAAAAACACAAACGAAGTGACAGATAGTATGGAAAGTACACGAAGCAGTTTAATCAGTACGGTCGAGATGACAATCTCAGTTGAGTTTTTAAGATCATAGACAAAAAAGCTAAATTTTAATTAACTTGACAAATACTACTACTCAATGTTATTAAAGCCGCAATCGTCATATGACAACTATAATAAAATACAACTATATGTTCTTAATTACTTTGTTGGGCTTATACAAAAAGTTGTGCAATTTTTTTTTCCCTAATTCTCTTTTTGTTACGTTTTCTTATCTCGACATAATTCTATGTTCCTTGCGAAGTGCGTTTATATTTTTTGTCCACGTTATATAATTTTTTGTAGTTCTTTTTATGCTAAATTATTCTTAATTTATTATCAATATCCTTGTTTATATATTTTTTTTTAAATATATAGACTAGCGCTTGACTGCGATCTCACCTGAAGTCAAGTGAAGATGCAGCCTAAGGTGGTGCGCGCTTGCCTAGAAGATGCCTATTCACTCTTGATTTAAAGATACCCAAGTTATAGTTCGTTGGAAAAACGGAAGCCGGAAGGGCATTCCAAATTTTAGCGGTGCGTATTAGGAACGAGGAAGCAAATAAATATAATATAATTGTAAAAGGTTAAGGCATTTTGAAAGTGACTGCGAGGATTTGTGGGTCTCTATCGAAATATGTTTTTCAAATTATGTAAAACGATTGACCATTTGTGCCGTATATCTTCCGCCTCCAGTGACTAGTGTAATATTAGACAAATTCCTATCCAAATGTAATCAAAATTATGAGAATATGCAACATAGTAATTACAATATTGTAATAGGTGATTTTAATCTTGGTCATATAAAATGGTTTGATGAAAAATGTTCAAATGAAAACTCTCCTAACACCTTAAAAGATATTCTAGAGGATTTTATGGCTCTCAATGAACTAAAACAAGTAAATAAAATTCAGAATCCAAGTGGTAATATATTAGATCTAATCTTAACAAATATTCCAAATTGCGAAGTTTTACCTGTGAATGACGCCCTTTCCAAAATTGATAAACCTCATCCACCTCTGGTTCTCCACATAACTAACATTAACCTAAAATGCCTATCTTGTAATAGGAAAGGTAAGGATAGGTATGATTTTTACAAAGCTGACTTCTCATCTATTAAAATAGATCTCTGTAAAATAAATTGGAATAATAAGTTTAGCCCCCTAAACACCGTCGATGACGATGTGGAGATTTTTGAGAACGTGTTATGGGCTGTTATCAAAAAGTACGTGCCTCTTAAAAACCAGACTAAACGTAAATATCCACCGTGGTTCACATCAAAATTAATTAATCTTCTTCGTGAAAAAAATAACATTAGAAAACGCTTCAATAAATACAAGAATCCTATCGATAAAATAGTCCTAGACATGCTAAAAGCTAGGTGCAACGTGCTAACGACTGCTTCTTATAATCATTATCTGAAAAGTGTGGAAGATAATATCTCAAAAAACCCAAAGCTTTTTTGGGCATACGTGAAGAACAAACGTAACACAAATAATACCTATCCTAAAATTATATCTGATGGAGAACAAACTGCTGAAAACGGAATGGATATATGTCAGCTTTTTGCAAAATACTTTGCATCCGTCTATAATGTATCACAGCTAAATGCAAGCGAGCTTGATGACTTACGAACAGATGGCTTGCACCATGACAACTATTCCGCTGTAAGATTCACTCGAGACCAAGTTTTAAAAAAACTAGAGAATCTCAATGAGTGTAAAGGTCCAGGATCAGACAATGTACCGCCAACCTTGATTAAAACTTGCGCAGACGTCTTAGCAGACCCACTATTATACATCTATAATAAGTCGATCGGAACTGGAGTATTTCCTTCGCGGTGGAAAATAGCTAAGGTTGTTCCTGTACCCAAAAATGGAGATCCAAACTATGTCACAAACTATAGGCCAATATCTATGTTATGTATATTTGCAAAGATATTTGAGTCATTGATATGCCCTTACATACGATCCTATTGCAGAAAATTCTTCTCAGAAGATCAACATGGCTTTATTGAAGCAAGATCAACGGTTACTAATTTGACTTTGTTCGAGAATGTGTTGGTTGAAGCTTTGGATAAAAATACTCAAGTGGACGTTGTATACACCGACTTCAGTAAGGCATTCGACAAGGTTCTACATTGCGCATTGTTAAAGAAGTTATCATTGTACGGTTTCTCAGGCTCGATGTTAGACTGGTTCAGATCTTATTTGACAAATCGTTATTTCTATGTTATAGCTAATGGGTTTGAATCAGATAAATTTATAATAACATCTGGTGTGCCCCAGGGGTCACACTTAGGGCCTATCCTATTCAATTTGTTTTTGAATGACATAAGCCGATGCTTTAAAAATACCTCTGCTCTTTTATACGCTGATGATCTGAAGCTGCTACGAGTTATAAATGTAAGAACAGATGCCGATCTGTTACAGAAAGATTTAGATAATTTAAAGAAATGGTGTGACAAAAACGGTATGCAAATTAACCCTAGTAAATGTTCACAAATTACATTTACTCGAAAGAGTCAGCCCATACGAACCCAGTATCTTATTGGTGGTGTTGAATTGGAGGAAAAGGATTCGGTTAGAGATTTAGGTGTTATTTTCGACAAAAAGATGTCTTTTGTCCCACATATTAATGACACTGTAAAAAGAGCATCGAGGATGTTGGGCTTCATTATTAGAAATGGAAGAGCCTTTAGGAGACCCAAAACAACGATAACTCTCTATTTTAGTATTGTACGAAGCCTGTTGGAGTATGCTAGTGTAGTATGGCGTCCACATTATGCTGTACATATGCTTCGAATTGAACGGATTCAGAAAAGGTTTATGTGGCACCTTACCTGCTCGCAGAAACTGACAAATCAGTTGAAGTCTTACAACGAGCGGTTAAAGTATTTTAAAATACCGTCTATGAGCGAAAGATTTGAATATAAAGATTTTATCTTCATCCAAAGGCTGGTTAGTAATAAAATAGATTGTCCGCCACTGTTACAAAAAATTAATTTTAGAGTCCCTCGTAGGTGCCCACGAAAACCTATAACACCCCTTTGCCCTCCACTTCGGCGTACAGTCCTAGGAGCCAACTCCGCTATTCCTAGACTCTGTAGAATAGTCAACCAATATAGCACCAGTATTGACATATTCAGCGCGAATTTTGGTCACGTGAAGAGCTTATTTTATTTGACCAAGTTTCACCAATAGTAACTATTAGATTGTAGTGAAAACATACAGTGACAGTTAGGTACTGACTGATATTCGGAAAATTGTTTAATTTTTTTTTTTTTTTTTTGTATATTTGCATGCTGTGTTTACCTTTAATTGGTTTTTGTATTTAGTGTTAGTTTTTAGACTTTTTTTTTTTATTTTTATGAATGTATTAGTACAAACACTGTTGGTAAACCTTTTTATTAAATAAATAAATAAATAAATAAATAAATAAATCGTTATATATAATATATCGTTTATATATTTATATTGTTAATATTACACATTTTTTAAATCACCATTAAAATCATAAAATGTACTGAACTCCAGCCCCTGTACCTTCAGATTAAATCCGACGGTGCTTAAAATACTCACTATTAAGATTTACTCTCTCGTAAAAGAAAAAGATTTGGAGCTTATTCCAAATCGTCGGTTCACTACAGTTTAGCGTATATTCATCTCTAAATTTATTCCGATTCAAGCATATTTTGTGATATTTTGCTTTACAGATGAACGCGAGATGAAATGTAAACGTTTTAACCCTAAAACGGTCTCAGTTATTGCATGGTCTGCTTGATGAAGTAAGCTGTTTTTTATTATATCAGGAAAATATTAACTAAGAAATCTATTGAATATGAAGGCTGAAAAAATCTTTAATTTTTAACAAAAAGTATTTAATAGTTACTACCATAAAAAAAAATGTCATATTAATGAATTAAAATCATTTAATAAAACACTTTATCATCATCCTTGGTTGGAATCGGTGTTCTTTTGCGAGGATCTGTGGTTTATCGAATCTAATATAATGGCTAGCTGTGTCTAGACTGTGTTCACAGATTGCGGACTTAGTATAGCGACGATGTTTCAAGTCAGCTATATGTTCTTTAACGCGAGTTTTGATTGATCGTTTTGTTTGTCCTATATAAGAGAGACCACAGTCACAATCAAGCTTGTATAAACCTGCATCTTGTAAGGGTATATGACACTTGACAGATGGTAAAAATTGACTTATCGTTTTTGGCGGCTTGAAAAAAGTTTTTATAGAAGCTCGCTTTAAGATGAAACCAATCTTGTCAGTGACCCCTTTCATAAAAGGTAGCACAGCAGGTACTCGTTCGACGGTGGCTGGTTTCACACGTTCACTGTGATGAGGACGCGGTACCCGAAGCTTGTTGTCTCGCAGTACTTGCTTGACATGTTGAAGTTCGGTCTCCAGGTGTCGCTCATCGCAGATCCCTTGTGCTCTCTGAAACAAAGATTTACCCACGGTAGCTAACTGTGTTGGATGATGGTGTGATTCACCGTTTAAGTACCTATCCGTATGGGTATGCTTTCTATACACTGTATGGCTTAAGGTATTGTTGGGATTACGGATGACTAATACATCTAAGAAAGCTAAAGATTTATTTGCCTCCAACTCCATTGTGATTTTAATTTTGGAATTTATGGAGTTAAGATGGTGTAAGAATATGGATACTTTATCGGATGGTAATATTGTGAAAGTATCATCTACATACCGTTTGTAGAACCTGGGTGTTATGGGCGAGGTACGCAGAGCAGTCTCCTCGAAGTCCTCCATAAATATGTCGGCAACAACGGGGGATACTGGTGAGCCCATCGCTACGCCATCTACTTGCTTGTAGAACTGATTATTCCACAACATGTAGCCAGATGTAAGGCAATGCTTGAGAAGATCAGCATATTCTATCGGCATGTCATTTTCCTTCAGCTTTCTTGACACAATACTAATGCAATCTTCAACCGGTAAGCATGTAAAGAGTGATTGCACATCAAAACTAACCATAGTTTCATTGTCACTGAGATGTAGATGTTGGATCTCCTTAACAAAGTGGTAAGAATCCCGTGTATGTGCTCTGGTTTGTCCACGCAGTGGCGAAAGTACATGGGCAACATGTTTAGCCAGTCTGTAGGTTGGTGAGTCGATCTGGCTTACAATTGGACGGAGTGGAGCATTAGCCTTGTGTATTTTTGGCAAACCATACAGCTTAGGTGGTTTTGGACAAGAAGGAATCAAAGATTTGACGTCTAGATTCAACGACTCGGAGTACTTTTTAATTAGATTAGTAGTAATTTTCAAAACCTTGTTAGTTGGATCGGCTTTGATATTTGTGTAAGTGCTTTCATCCGATAATAGTTGTTGAATTTTATTATTGTAATCTGACGTATTCATCACAACCGTTGCATTACCCTTATCTGCACGAAGAACCGTTAATTCACGTCTGTTTCGTAGATTTAATAAGGCTTTTAATTGTGGCTAGGCTGTTAAAATCATTTGTGATTATGTGTGTACTGTGTGGCTAGGGTACTAAGGAATATAGCCACCCCTCTCTTCCCGTGGGTGTCGTAAGAGGCGACTAAGGGATAACAAAGTTCCGCTACCACCTTGGAACTTAAAAAGCCGACTGGTGGCGGGATAACCATCCAATTGCTGGCTTTGAAATCCAAAGGCCGAAGACGGGCAGCAGCGTCTTTGTTGCGACAAAGCCAGTACTGCGGTCACCAACCCGCCTGCCCAGCGTGGTGACTACGGGCAAAACACACGAGTTCACGTTATTTTTGGCGTAAACTTGTGGAGGCCTATGTCCAGCTGTGGACTGTATAGGCTGTAATGATGATGATGATGATGATGTGAATATCTGCAAGAACCAAATCAACTAATCGAGCTTATTGTCATTGTAAGGTCAATCATATGTTCCTTAACAAGCTACTAGAGGGCGCAAACAATAATTTTAGGATAGTTCGTGGAGGCAGGTGTTACAATTTTTTTTTTGCATAATATAAACGTCAAATTACTTTTCTAACATGCGTTTTACTTTCCATTTTCTATATTCAAAACACAATTCGTTTTTCATACGAATTCCATTCAAAAGATTTCATTTCATCCACAGAATAATTCCATTTCGAGCCTGATCAAAATTAAAAAATTGCTTTGATCGATATTTTAGTTATTAGATAACTTACAATTGATTGAAGTTCTAATGTGATGTATGCAAACTAAACTATTAAGGATAGCGACATAATTGTACATTTTATATAAACAGCGTTAAAGTACAAATATTCTTCTCGCTATTTATTTATTAATTTATTTCATTTGGACAAACAGTAGTTGCTACATTACAATTTTCACATAAAAACTATAGGTACTACAATTAAGCTTAAATGCAAAACATTTTAAGTTGTCACAACTCGCATAAAAAGAGATGTAATATTATTATTGTTAATAATAATATTATAATAATACTATATAATAATAATACTATCATTGTCTCTGTATAATCACTGAAATATCAAAAGTCCCGTGTAAATAAAAGCAATACTAAAATATTTACTCTTCTTGCGGACTTCAATATTCCATTGATTTTGTAATTTTAAACGCACCGACCAATCTCCTTCAAGCCTTTTTCATCTTATGTGTCATTGCCAAAATCATCTGTGCTATCTTGAAACTAGTAAAAGCCATTAATTCAAATATTTATTTACAATGTAGTCTTCCTATAATAGTTTCCACACATTTAAAGCCAATTTACACTTTGAAATAAATAAACTGTTCAGCTACATTAGTTCAAATCAACAATTTTCCATAATTTGGCGACCTTTGTGTTCTGCGATAATTCAAAATGGCATAATAATATATTAATACTTGCTGTGCCCGCGGCTTCGCCCGCGTTGAAATCAGTGTGTCACAAAGTTTTCCCGGCAAACTTCCTGTGAAACTCTCATCAAAATCGGCTTAGCCGTTCCGTAAACCTTTCTCTTGAAGCTCTCTCTCCATTGGTGAAACCGCATGAAAATCCGTCTAGGAGATTTTGAGGGAATCGATCACATACACTTTTGGGGACTTTTTTTATAATACACTAACTGTTGCCCGCGACTACGTCCGCGTGGTTATGAAGATATGTATTGCTGTTAAGATACTTAATGCATTTTTTTTTATTTCAGTCACTTGAAATGCTTATATCACACTGAGTAACTTTTAAAAGGCACAATTTAGTATAATTTAATAGTTATTTTTATAAAACCTCTCTATATACCACATTTTTAGATTTATTTTCAGGATGCAGTATAAATAACCTATCAGGCGAACTTATAGCTGCTGTATATGTTTCATACAAACTATCAACCCCAATCAAAGACCCTTAGCGGTGGAATATCACAAATTCCGTTCTTAGCGGACGTCTACGTCCTATAAAGAGTCTACCTGCTAAATTTCAAGTTTGTAGGTATTATAGTTTCGGAGATTTCGTGATGAGTAACCTTTCGCTTTTATATATACTAGCTGACCCCACAAACGTTGTTTTGCCATATATTTTATTAACCCCCTTAAACCTCCCCCCCTTTTAACTTAGTGGTATGAAAAATAGATGTTGTTCGATTCCAGACCTACCCAATATGCACAAAAAATTTCATGAGAATCGGTCAAGCCGTTTCGGAGGAGTTTAACTACAAACACCGCGACACAAGAATTTTATATATGAGATAATTCAATTGTCAATAAATAAATAAAATAATAATTATACAGTTTTTTTTGTTTGTGACAGTCACAAAGTGTTCATTGTTCGCTATGTAATAACTTAAATGTAATTTTTTTATTTTAATTTTTCAATATGATAAAATAACTGAGAGTACGGAATGGATAAATGGTTATATAGGTTAGTATAAATAAATGATTGTTGTGTGGCTGTGGTGAGTATGGTGACCAGAGCTCCTACAGTATAATTGTTGTAAAAATAATAAAAATCGCGTTTTAGACCTAGTAATTAGCTCTCTGGTTATCTCCCAATTGAGCGAAAGCAAGGACCCTCTTTCCGGGATAGAACCATTACATCCTCCTATTGAGTTTTTCGTTAAAATTAACTTTCAGGAAAAGCTCGAATCTTGTATTGGGGCTAGGTTCCGCTTCTACAAAGCTGACTATGACAAAATTACAAGTGTCCTGAATAATATTCTTGGGAGAAGAAATTGTCGAGTTATGATTGCTGTTCCGAGAATTATCATTGCTAAACATGTGCCCAAATACAAAACACGGTCTAGTAAATATCCGCTATGGTTTTCTGCAGCACTGATAAAAGTCATCAATGAAAAATTTAAATATTGTAAAAATGGCAACCCTCGTGATTTAATTACTCTTAAGTTGCTCAGGGAGCGTTGCGCGAAGCTTCATAATCTAAACTATAAATTGTATTTGAATAGCCTGGACACAACTTTGTCTTCAAACCCTAAACTTTTTTGGAGTTTTATCAAGCGCAAAAAGGGTAAGTCAATTTCCTATCCTGCCACGATGTCCTTAGATAGCGAAGTGGCTTCTTCCGATAAATAACGGTTCGTTATTAAACAGGTTTGTTATTTTTGTTGGCGTCCTTCCTGTTGGCGCATTGGCGCGTTGGCACGTTGGCGCATTGGCATGTTGACGTGTTGGCGCATTGGCGTGTTGGCGTGTTGGCGTGTTGGTGTGTTGGCGTGTTAGCGTGTTGGCGTGTTGGCGTGTTGGCGTATTGGCGTGTTGGCGTATTTGCGTGTTGGCGTGTTGGCGTATTGGCACATTGGCGTGTTGGCGCATTGGCGTGTTGGCGTGTTGGCGTATTGGCGTGTTGGCGTGTTGGCGTGTTGGCGTGTTGGCGTGTTGGCGTATTGGCACATTGGCGTGTTGGCGCATTGGCGTATTGGCGTGTTGGCGTGTTGGCGTATTGGCGTATGGCATGTTGGCCTGTTGGTGTATTGGTGTGTTGGCATGTTGGCGTGTTGGACTGTTGGCGTGTTGGCGTATTGGCGCATTGGAGTGTTGGCGTGTTGGCGTTTTGGCGTGTTGGCGTATGGCGTATTGGCGTGTTGGCGTATTGGCGTATTGGCGTGTTGGCGTGTTGGCGTGTTGGCGTATTGGCGTGTTGGCGTATTGGCGTATTGGCGTGTTGGCGTGTTGGCGTGTTGGCGTGTTGGCGTAGTGGCGTGTTGGCATGTTGGCGTGTTGGCGTATTGGCACATTGGCGTATTGGCGTGTTGGTGCATTGGCGTGTTGGCGTGTTGGCGTATTGGCACATTGGCGTGTTGGCGTGTTGGCGCATTGGCGTATTGGCGTGTTGGGGTGTTGGCGTATTGGCGTGTTGGCATGTTGGTGTGTTGGACTGTTGGCGTGTTGGCGTGTTGGCGTATTGGCACATTGGCGTGTTGGCGTATTGGCGTATGGCGTGTTGGCCTGTTGGTGTATTGGCGTGTTGGCATGTTGGCGTGTTGGACTGTTGGCGTGTTGGCGTATTGGCGCATTGTAGTGTTGGCATGTTGGCGTGATGGACTGTTGGCGTGTTGGCGTCTTGGCGTCTTGGCGTATTGGCACATTGGCATGTTGGCGTGTTGGCACATTGGCGTATTGGCGTGTTGGCGTATTGGCGTGTTGGCGTATTGGCGTATTGGCGTGTTGGCGTATTGGCACATTGGCGTGTTGGCGTGTTGGCGCATTGGTGTATTGGCGTGTTGGCGTGTTGGCGTATTGGCGTGTTGGCATGTTAGCGTGTTGGACTGTTGGCGTGTTGGCGTGTTGGCGTATTTGCACATTGGCGTGTTGGCGTGTTGGCGTGTTGGCGCATTGGCAATTTGGAGTGTAGGCGTGTTGGCGTGTTGGCGCATTGGCGTATTGGCGTGTTGGCGTATTGGTGTGTTGGCATGTTGGCGTGTTGGACTGTTGGCGTGTTGGCGTATTGGCGTGTTGGCGTATTGGCGTATTGGCGTATTGGCGTGTTGGCATGTTGGCGTGTTGGACTGTTGGCGTGTTGGCGTGTTGGCGTATTAGCACATTGGCGTGTTGACGTGTTGGCGCATCGGCGTATTGGCGTGTTGACGTGTTGGTGTGTTGGGGTTTTGGCATGTTGGGGTGTTGGCATGTTGGCGCATTGGCGTGTTGCAGTGTTGGCGTGTTGGCGTGTTGGGGTATTGGCGTGTTGGAGTGTTGGTGTGTTGGAGTTTTGACGTGTTGGAGTTTTGACGTGTTGGCGTATTGGCGTGTTGGCGTGTTGGTGCATTGGCGTATTGGCGTGTTGGTGTTTTGGCGTATTGATGTGTTGGCATGTTGGCGTATTGGACTGTTGGCGTGTTGGCGTATTGGTACATTGGCAGTTTTGGATTGTTGGCGTGTTGGCGTATTGGCGTGTTTAAGTTAAGCGAACAATAAAAAAAATGTCGATGTTTTCGATTTTAGTAATTTTCCAATATGCAATAAAACAAAACTAATGAATGAAAACTATTGCTAACGGGCGTCAGATGTAGCCCGGACGACGACCACTGACTACTGCGCTCAGTCAGGCGTTATACACATTATATAATTTATATGTAGAAAGCCGGTAGAGATAACTCTAGATGAAGTCTCTTCCAGCTAACCTGCGGTAGTTGTTTTATTTATTTTTTATTTTTTATTTTATTACTGGACTTTCATTTGGACAAAATATCTGTGTTGTTACGGTAATAAAATATATCGATACCTCGGGGCTCAAAGGGCGTAAGCACCAAAACTCGATTTTACAGGAGAGACAAAAAACTAAAAAAAAAAATATATTTTCGACATAACTTTCTCGATTATTTTCCTAAATAAACCATTCTAGGACCAAAAGTTTTATTTTTTTTTTTGATGCAGAACTTTGTATAATTATATTTAAAATATATTTAAAAGTAACAAAAATAGCTTGTCTTGTTTACGCCCGAAAAATCAATGGATATTTGATTAGTGATGGTTGTAACTGTATATAAGTGCATAATCTATGGTTGTAACGGTCAATTTTCTCACTATTTCTATCAGTTTGTACAGCTGCTTTGTTTTCTTCATTTAGGTAATCGATTTAAATGCAGTTTTTATGAACTTTATTAACTTTTGGTTATAATTATGTACTTTAATAACTTTTTTATAGATTTTATTACCTATTTATCGACTCAGATAACTAATTAATTATACAAATAATTATTGATTTTATCTATACTTAATAGCCTAACCTATCTAAAACCTATTCCAAAACTCATTTATTGTAAAAAAAATGATAAATAAAACTGACTTTTTATTGAAAATATTGTTTATTAAACAAAGTAAGAAAAAGACTCTTATTTTTATATAATTTCAGTTGTAACGAAACATCTTATTAACGTAAAGCAGAATGAACGATTAAAACTAAATTGTACTGAAATGGAATGAAATGGAAAAGAACTTTGGTATCGCTACAAAATTTTGCGCTAATGTCTAATCTTCTTTTTAAAACGTATAGAAAATAGTAACTGTGCCCGCGGCTTCGCCCGCGTTTAAATCAGTGAGTCACAAAGTTTTCCCGACAAACTTCCAGTGAAACTCAAAATCTCATCAAAATCGGCTTAGTCGTTCCGTTAACCTTCCTCTTGAAGCCCTCTCTCCATTGGTAAAACCGCATGAAAAGCCGTTCAGTAAATTTTAAGGGAATCGATCACATACACTTTTGGGGACTTATTGTTATAATACACTAACTGTTGCCCGCGACTACGTTCGCGTGGTTATGAAGATATGCATTACTATCAAGATGTTTAAGCAAATTATTTTTTTTATTTCAGTCACATGAAATGTTTATCACGCTGAGTAATTTTTTAAAAGGCACAATTTAGTATAATTTATTGGTTATTTTTATAAAACCTCTCTATACACCACATTTTTAGTTTTATTTTCAGGCTGCAGTATAAATAACCTAGCAGGCGAACTTATAGCTGCTGTATATGTTTCATACAAACTATCAACCCCAATTAAACGCCCTTAGCAGTGGAATATCAAAAAATCCATTCTTAGCGGACGTTTATTAACTATGATCTACCTCCCTACTAAATTTCATCTTTGTCCATCCTTGATGGATGGACCACCATCCAGCGGCTTTTGAGTTCTCGTGATGAGTGAGTCAGTGACCTTTCTCTTATATATATATATATATATATATATATATATATATATATATATATATATATATATATATATATATATATATATATATATATATATATATATATATATATATATATATATATATATAAATTACGATGCATTATTTGGACTCCTTTTCACCATCTATAGAGCATACATTTTAAATTTCGTCTCTTACTTTAAAAACATAGGACTTTCATACAAACTTCCAACCCCCGTTTCACCCCCTTAGGGGTCGAGTTTCGTAAAATCCGTTCTTAGCGGATGTCTAAGTCCTATAAGCCTACCTGCCAAATTTCAAGTTTGTAGGTGTTATAGTTTCGGAGATTTCGTGATGAGTGACCTTTCGCGTTTATATATATTATAGATTATAGATTATAGATTGCAATCTAATGTGTATAAAGTTTAATATTTTAATTTATAATTAAAGAGATCAATTTGTTTGGTCGTATTGTTTTTATAATTGCACTAAAATTATTTGCATTCCTGAGGAACTGTAGGCACTGTCGAAAACATTTTTCTCAAAGTCTGGCGTTACCCGCGAAAATATTTTTTCTCAATGTCTGGTGTAGCTTGACTAAGAAAGTACCTCAACCTTACTAAATTAAAGATCACAGCCAAATAATACTGCTATCAAATAGTAACACTTTTTTTATGGTGAGTAATGTGGTTGACCACCTCTGAAGCTGGGGAGGGTTGGGGTAGTATAAAAAAAAAGTGAACGAAATCGAAACTCACTTTCAGAGAAAAGAAAAACTGCATCGAAGTCGGTCCAACCATTCGAGAGCTATGACAGACAATGGCATCAAACTTATAACACCCCTTTTGCATCAGTGGATAAAAAAATAATACTACACTAGGCTCTCGCAGTAGGCGAATAATATTAGAAATGTATTGATACGAAAATATTTTATGTAAGTTATTGTTATTCACGTCACAGACAAATTTATCGACGCATATAGATAAGAAATTTGAAAGTGGTTGAAACGTTTGCGCCAATATTCGTCATGTAAAAGAATAATAAGTCATAGTTGTGTATTGATATCAACAATGGTTTGTAACCATTGAAAAATTCCTTTTTTTATTAGCCAGTAACAAGGTGAATGAGGTCGTGCTCACTTTTTGACTGGCTGATTGCCTTTTGGGAGCAGTAGGGCCCTGCCTTGCTGTCTACTCCAAGACTTAGGGTTCGCTTCTGCCTCTAGTATCAGTGTTATAATTTTTAATAATTTATATAATGTACCTACAACTGTATTTTTATACAACTACAGGTTTTACAGGGCTCATTACTCGTATAGAGATACATTTTATTAAAGCTTATGCACTGATGCCTGATGAGTTTAAAAATGAAAAAATTATTAAATATTAGTTATTAATTTAAATTTTAAATCTGACAATTTAATCAAAAAAAAAAAAAAAAAAAAGAAAACAAAAAATACAAAAAAAAAATATATATCCTCGTAATTTACTTAGCTAGTATTTTGCTTAGTTAGTAGAAGATTATATATTAGTTCAATTTTTAGACACGACCCTAATAGAAGGACTTCAAAGTCTAATTTTATTATGTTCACCTCAAACTAAAGTGGAAGGAAAAGCCTGTAAAATGTTCTAAAGATGTCTTATTCATATAGCAAAATGATTGTTGTTTAATTTTCACCGTTGTTAATTGTTTGTTGGCGGAGTTTCTCAAGAATAACGATCGTTATCACGTGCTTTGATAACAACTGGAACCGACGGCTTTATATCTTCTACCAGACACGGTGGAGGAACTACAAAGATTAAACTCTGTGTACAAATGAATATTCGTATAGAGGGAAGTAAGGTTTAATGTAAGTTACATAGAAATACATAAAAACATTCGAAACCTAAAATAAAAAAAATAAAAATAAAAAAAATAAAAATAGAAAAAATAGCATTGGTAGTAATAATAATAATAACTCTTCATTGTTCACCAGGATAAGCAATATGACAATAAAAAAGGAACTAAGTACAAAAGGCGGTCTTGTTGTGGGTGGTGGTCTTATCACGAAAGAGTAACCACTCTTTTATTCTTTCAACCAAACTTAGGATAGAGGAAATGGTATATTAATGGTTATAGATGTACACTTTTTTAATACATACAAAGTAAGAAGAAAAACATAAAATCCACTACTAAGTTTAAACTATTCAAATATTCTCATGAAATGCTATATGTACATACAAAACAAAAGCAAGTAGTTGTCACCGATCTTGCTCGACGTGAATATCAGAGACTGAAAGTGATTTGAATTTAAAATCACAGTATTACTTCTGGAATACAACTGATAAAATTGAATACAGTGTTAAAACTCTTAATTATTTCATTTAGATTTATTCATAGAATTTTTACGTAGAATACAAAATTAATTTGTGATCTATTTGTAAATATAGCACTAAAAATGAACTTATAAGGTTTTTTGGTCATTTATATTATATACTGCTGTGTCCGCGACTTCGTCCGCGTGGAATTTAACAAAATAGTTATTGTTCAGACCGCAGTTATAAAAAATAAAAAAATAGCCTAAGTTACTCCTTATTAAATCAGTTATCTGCTAGTGAAAGTCCCGTCAAAATCGTCCAGCTGTTTCAGAGATTAGCCGGAATAAATAGAAAGACAGACAGGTAGATAGACAGACAAAAATTATATAAAATGTTATTTTGGTATATGTACCGTTTATACATACATCCATATGAATTTAGTAAAAAGCGGTTATTCTAATATTACAAACAGACACTCCAGTTTTATTTATTTGTATAGATTATTATAGCAACAAGTTAAAAATATTATAAGATTTTTAATATTTAGAAAAAGCTTCATTAATTAATTTAATGGAAATGTTTTCAAAGAATTCTCAATGACGCCAAGTATAGTACAAATATTATACGTCTTGTAACTCATGACACTATAGTGTTAAAACTTTAATAGTTCTGTAGCAGCTGTTGACAGCACCGAATGCTCATAATTCACGAAACATTCCCTTTTGGAAATACAAACAAGTTGGGCGATGGTGACAAGTCGAATCGAATTTATACAAACTTTGAGTTAGTTCAAAATATGAATAAAGTTTATGCTAATTTTATGAACATAAAGGTGTCGAAGATATTTCATGGGAAATATTTCATTTTGTAGACTACGTTTATGGTAGAAAAATATTTCATTATAAATAAAATAAAAATGGTTCGGGGTAAAAGTAATTGGCTTAGGTCATTGATAGCATTATGACGTAGTAACAATGACAGAAACTGGGCATTGCAACACCATTACGCCACTGCGGTTTGGAACATATTAACACAGAACTTACATCCTACTGAAGGCCTTTCAGTACGATGCGTTTATAAAATAAAGTATATTAGTTTTAAAAATCAAGTAAAGATTTGTCCATTTAATCATAGTAATTCTTTTGTTAAACAGGTTCTTATTCATAATTAGATAATAAAAAGATACCACAATATAACAATATACACCTATAATTTATTACAAAGATAATAAAATTAAAAAGCTATTTACAATGCGCTTATAATGGCAATATAAGAAGTCATTGTATCATTACACGCGACGATTTCGCTCCTTTTGCTTTCATTCGCTTGCCTTGGTCTAGCAATCACGACCCGACTGATTTCATTCCAGTCATGCATTTCACTATAAACACAATTTTTTACTCAAACTAGTAATGTCACTAACGTATTGTATTAGATCATGAAACCATCAGTTACACAGTGATCTTGATTGATCTTAATGTATGCAATATTTTTTTAATTATGCGTATCAGAGAATGGTCTAATTTAAGCCACGTTTTACTAATTTGCTTCAGACTAGAACACTACTCATCATCTTTCACTATTGGTCTATTTATGGAACGTTAACAGGTAAAAACATTTGTGGATCGCCAAGTTTAGGTTCGAATCGTATATTTACTTTAGTGTCCCCATCTCCGACTTCTAGGAAACTATTCCAGTCCAGCATCCAATAAAAACCATTCTTTTTAGGCGGTGGAAGCTCTGAGTCACCGGGTTCGACAGGTGCTGCTCCACCAAATGAGTCTTCCAAGTCAGTGATGGACGCACCCGTGTCTGAATCGGGAACAGGTGGACTAGTATCTACATTTTTTGTTTCAGTTTCTACTTTAGGAGCTTCAGTGGTAGAAGTAGTTGTCGTAGTTTTTGATTCACTCGTTTCATTAGTCTGTCTTTTACTTTGATCGATACCGATTATCACTTCATCCTCTATGGGATTAGGTCCTTTGTTAAGTGGAATAACTTTAATAGCTTCGTAATCTATTGGTTCATAATTAGGCTTCGCTGTAGTTACAACTGCTTTTGGCTTTCTCGGTTTAGGCAGATCAAGTGGGAGTACGGAATGTTTTTGTTCAGATGAAGATGTGTCTAGTTCAAAGGGAAACTCTGGTCGTAAAGGCTCATATAGGTAATTTATTTGAGTTGACTTTTGAGTATTGCCATTTGATGTCGCTTTTAAGTCAGATGGTGAGATTAAGTCATAAGTAAGCAGTAAATTTTCTGGTAATTGGACAGTTCCATCTACGATTTTAGGTGGTGGTAGTGGCTTAAATCGTTCTAGTGGTAATAAAAAGTTATCTTGACCTGGTTTACCCTTTAGTCCATGGGAATCTAAAAATGCTTGTAATTCCACTGGAAAGTCAAAACCGAAGTTATTTGGTGTATTAGCTTTATTTTTAGGTGTTTGAGTCTTTTGGTTTTTTGTTTTTGTTCTTTTCATAGGTTTTGGAGTTGTAGTCTCTTTTACAACTTGTAAACGTGGAGGCTTTGTGTATAGTTCTTGTAATGTTGATCCATCTCGAGGTGTATATGGTAATACAACTGTTAAAGTGGCACCACTTGATTTCGTAGTTGATTCAACGTCAGTTAAGCCAGAAGCAGAAGCAAAAATGTCGTTATCAACTGTTGCGGCACTCGATAATAATTTTCCTGGTTGTGTTGCCGTGTTGATTTCATTGTCTTGTATGTTTTTATATGTAGCTGTTGTTGTTGCTACTGTCAACGTTTTGGGGGTTGTGGTTGACGTAGCAGTTGACTTTGCTTTCGTAGTTGGTTTACTTTTTGCATCTTCAGCTCTTATATCATTCAGTAATTGAATTATTTCTTCTCGTGTCAGTCTCGGTAGTAACGCATTTGTTTTGAGTATACTTTGGACATGTTGCACTGTTTTCTCTACGTCCACAGCAGCGTTGGTAAGAGCAATTAACGCTGCTGCAAAACAGCACCAAAACAGCTTCATTATCTGAAATTATTTAAAAAAATATTATTAGGTTTTTATGAACAAACTTAATTTTTTAACATACGATTTAAAATAAAAAAATCTGCACATTAATCTAGTTTAAGGTTGAATTGTGTCGGTATCGGGAAACGATTAATATTTAGTAAAATTTTAACTTTAATATTTAACGTCTTGTGTATTTAGTTTCCTCTTAACTTTATTGAACTCGCTAATAGTAGCTTAGTTCAATTTGTTCGAAAGCATCACTGATATTTTGTAGCACAAGCAAGTGTTACAGACATGGCATTGCAGCTGTCTAATTAACATATTTTGCTCTAGTATTCGTAGAGTGCTATATAAACGGAGCGAAGTGTTAACTCGGAACCACAAGCATGTTTGCGCTGGCATCTTAGTGAAACTTACGTCTTTTGTTTACTGTCTACTAGTTGGTAGTAAATGTATACTATTTAATAGAAATTTATGTACGATTAGCTCACCAATTGGTGCAGTTGATGGTGACCCTGATTTTGGCACCAGGTTTTAGGATTGATTCCTAATGAGGATGGGTGTTATTTTTATATGAATGTATCGAAATATTATTTTAATATATATATGTTCCTTAAAACACGTTGTATATCAAGAACAGACAACCGTGTTTGTACGTTAAAATATATTTTATATTAAAATCTCAAATTAAGATATCAACAGTATAAAAACCGCTATGTAAGTAGGTCACAAACATTAGGATTACTTGTTAGGATCAGATGATTGTGTATACTAAGACGTACTTATATGTTTAGTTGCCAAAGTATTTTTAGTTTTTATGATTAAGTAGTAAAATAACATCTAAGGTGAGTGTGTGTGAGGTATGTATTAGCATGTTGTAACGTATAGTAACGACAATTATTATTATGAGGTTAACAGTCACGGTCACTGATGAGTTTAATGATGCGTTTAAAATTTTGAGGACGTGCGAATTAAAATTGTATAAAACGTTTACAATTATTATGTAATTATCTATTGCTTCTAAGAACCTTAATTTTTATCACGACTAATAACTAATAACGCAATGTGTAATATTTTATTCATAATAAAATTATTATTAAAACGCTCTTCAAAATGATATATTAATATTTTTTGCAGCAGCGCTAAGACCAACTTTTTCTTAAAACGCTGAGTTATGATGATTGTATTCTATTGTACAATATAGCTTTTAAACATACGTAACGCAATTAACAGAGTGGTAGACACAACGGTCTTAAGTCAATACTATTATAGAAGTATAGATTACAGAAAAAAAAGTATATCTATCTATTAATACGTAAAGCTAAAACTTTTTACCCCTTTTTACGAAAATTTCGTTGACGGAGGAGTATGAAATTTCGTAAACTTATAGTTTCTATAGAGAAGGCGTGCAAAATACAAATATATTTTTTTTAATTACGCATAAAAATATATTAAATCTGTAACAAAAAAACATTATACACACTACCATATATTTGACACACAATCATATTTTATTGATTCGCTATTTTGTTGATTGTCAAAGACTGTAGTCAAATCGAAAAATTTAAAAACGGTTCTTTATTATCATTATTTTTTGTTTTTTTTGTAATTTAAATTTTTAATTGTGGTCGAATTTCGACCGCTGGGCGACCACTAGTACTACTAAAAGTCTATATAGATCTGTGTCGGTATAAAGATTCTAATGTCGTGCTCAACTAACCAGTAATCGAATAGCTATACTAGCACAAAATGAGTATACGGTTTAGCACGAACACGCTTTCCAACAAAACCACGGCTTATTTGAATACTATACAATGATGCAACGTTTCTCACGTCCTAACGAATGGTCTTTGACATGCTCATTTATGATCTTACGAGACTTACGATATTACTAATAACTGTTAATTTATTATTAATATAATATATACGAACTTTTTTGAAGTGAAAATTTCTTTAGCCGCGTTGGGCACTTTTTGGTAGAGTAAAATATTATGGGTTCACGTCACCGACATGCTATGACTGGCGCACGCGTAGCGGCCGTGTGTTGTGCGCGTTAGATGATTTTTGGATGGGTGAAATCTCGTCCGTTCGCGTTATCAACATGCTTATAGCATATATATTATAGATCATCAAGTTGATAATTTGATAATTTTATTTCTAAGTTTTCACTTCTATTGGTTGTCTCTATAACTGCCATTTTTTTTTAAAGTAAGTAGTGTTATGTACGTTTTTTTCATACATATTTTTTAATTTTAATGTTGTGGAAGTGTGAATTTTAAGATATATTGCGAAATAGATATCATAATAGTGACGATACTGATAGATGATTTAAAATCTTTGCCTCCAGCTAGCTAGCATATTACAGTCAATTTCTGATCAAGCCATAAGTTATATTCTATTGGTAGTAGGCATATAACATTTACAATTTTAATCAAAATCTTGTTAACTTTGATTAGATCTACCCTAAAATTATTATCGTTTTATCGTCTGAAACATTTTTATTTAAACACACTGTATACATTGGAATCTCTGCACCATTAATTAATTATTTTCAGCACATGGTTTATATGGACTAAATTCCATATTATGAAAATTTCAAAATTTCCATATTCTCGAAAAAAAGTTAAGTCGAAATTTGATAAATTAGCTCGAAAACTTAATAATAATAAAATAAAATTATATTAATCATAGTAAAATTTATAGTTATATTCTTATGTTGTAATTTTTTTTTGCTTCAACAGAACTAGGACGCAGATGATCAATTATGATAAATTTTCATTTTAAAATTTAGGTCGACTAAGTCAACAAGCACAGCCATAAAAAGACAATGTGTTTGGCCAACATCCAAAACTAGTATA
The DNA here is from genome assembly GCF_905220565.1 of Melitaea cinxia. Lineage (NCBI taxonomy): Eukaryota > Metazoa > Arthropoda > Insecta > Lepidoptera > Nymphalidae > Melitaea > Melitaea cinxia. The sequence goes on along the minus strand of NC_059409.1, from coordinate 3,226,078 downwards.
TTGCGGACGCTACCGTAACTACCCTTCTAAATAAAAACTAAAATATGTGTATTTCAGTTATCTTTTCGTTCGAAAATATCGTAACGAGTATATTTGAATTCAAACACAAATATTAATATCGTATGTTATGTTTGGGTTGTCTGGAAGAAATGGCTAAATAGCCATAAGTCCGCCCATTGTACTTCACAGTTTGTAAATGTTTTTTAAATGTGTTTATTGTTTAAAATGTTGTTGTGGTGTACAATAAAGTATAAATAAATAAATAAATAAATAAATAATATCCAATGTTAGCAATAAATGAAAAATTAAACAAGTCATTCTTAATTTTATATTTTTACGTTTTATATTTCACGTTGACTGCGGTAGTCCATAATACTAATCTTAGCTATACCTTTTGGAACCCAAGTTTTTGGATCACAATAAACTATAACATTTTGTCTCTGTCTTCGGTATACAATTTTTTTTTTTACATAAAAAGGAGGTTGTGTTGAGGTTGGTTACTTGTAGTATAATTATTGTTGCATTTTAAATTAATCATGTGGGGTAAATTTAAGGTCATGCTTGAAAGTAAACATTAAAAACATAGAAGTAGGTATGTTAGTAACGACATACCACAGAATAGTCAGTTCTTTGCAACCCAATATTGCAGTCAAAAGAGCAGCAAAAATTCGAAACAATGTCTTTGTTTCATACAATGACTACGTTATTTTATTTGTAAAAAAAAATATCCATTATATATATTTTGAAAGTACTTCCAGAAAATGATGATGATTAATTTATTTGACCTATTGTATCATCATATATATCATAAACAGAGCATCAAATGTAAAAGTATTAAAAAAAATCCAGCCATGTAAGTTGTTACGTATGTGAGTTTAAAATCTCATATAATTTTAAGGTTCGTTAGTGGTTAGAACCAAATAAAAACTATAAACAACTTTGAAGGAAGCGTACCTAACAATTACTCGCTTGGTAAAATCTCATTTTAAATTGTAAGTAAACAATAAACAAAAGGCATTGTCGTGTTCTAACAAAAACACGTATTATCTCATTAAATAAAACGTAAAAAAGTCGTATGTGACAATGCGTCGTACTCATAATACATAAAAAGTGAAAGGTAGTCGCGAACCTGTTTCATCAAAATTTATACAATTTCTCAGCCTCATTATACATCGCTGTTTTATCAAGAGAGTGTGTATTTAAACACGCATTAAAACGGTCAATGGATAGAGAATTATGAGATATTGTCACGCGGTCTGTTTCATATAATGTTATTTAATCCACACGGTTATACCTGCTTCTCGTAACTGCGTGTATGAATTAATGATTTAGCGAAAATTATATCAGTATTAATTTATTCATCTTGAGTTATATAACAGAATTACATTTGATTTTCGATTCAATGAATTGAGACTGCTTTATTAAGATAGTTTTAAATAAATGATTTTATATTACTAATAATAATCAACTTTGTGTGACTTCAGTCGCTGTGGTATTTGGTCGTTTTTCAATTGATGTATTTGAGTTGAATGATCTCTTCTTTTCTTACGTCACATATAATAATAGAACGCTAAATGTATGTCAGATGTGTTTTTATAGAGATATAATTATATACATAATTCGTGTCATCCAGTATCATCGTTAATGGAGACATAGAGATTGACGTTCAGATAATTAATATACTAACAGAAATCTCTTGGTCTGTTTCACCAGTTCCTAATTAATTTCTGATGAGAAAATCTTGTACAAATATTACTGATAGGTCCTATCAGCAGGAGGTAAAACAGACTTTAAGATCCTGTTTGTCCTTAAATATTAAACTACAACATTAATATTGGAACCAGTGGTTGTGAATAGAAATAGCTTACAGATAGAGTTTAGTGATGAAAAAGAAAAATATGTTAATCTTTTTATTTGTTGAATATCGTTATAACGTCTGATAGCTTTATCGGCAACTGGTAAAATAATCTCTTACAATAATATAATAGAATGCAATTATTATTACAAAAATAATATCTATCTGTAATGATATGATTTAAGCACTATTTTGTTTTTAACAATAATATTATTAAAAAAAGAAATAATTTTATTATAATTAGTTACGCAACAGTTAATTTTTGTCTTTGAAATGTTTACTTATTATTCTAAAGGAAGATTCTATTTTTGACAGTAAAAATGTAAACCATGTAAGATAATTAACGATATCGTTCGAATCAAAACTAAATCAAGTGTTTGAAGCTCAGCCGCTGAAAGTGTTAACGATATATTTGAATATTAAAAAAAATCTTTAGTTTCAAAAATATTTCTACATGTAGTGGCCAAGGTGAACTAACTAGTTGGTACGAACGTGGATTGATACACTTGACCTCTTTGCGTTTTATCGATGACTGGATATGGAATCCATATCACTTCTATATTTTTAATGTTGCTAGTACTAACTTGAGTATATACATACTGATATTTTGTGAATTTGTTACGAAAACTGCAATTTCTATTTTATTTTAACAGAAATGTAGCGATAAATGTGTTGCGGTGGGAAAATTTCAGTTCAGAATTTACTGCTTTCTAGTGGTAAGGTTCTACCATTGCAATCGTGGTTCCAACGATTAGATTTAATAAACTCGACTGATGTTTTACGTAGTGTTTTTTCAAAAACAAAAATATTTATAAATACATATGGTGGATTAAGCTTAGATCCTTCTCCTACATGGGGAAACAGACCTAGCAGTGGGATACGGCCACGGCGACTTCATTCTACTTCGGTTTTGTCTTTGGTGTGCTCGTGCGTTGCTTATGTAGCCAATTTTTGGTGTTAAAATCCTCGCACACTGCGGGGACGTTAGCACACCGTTAACATAATTGTACCTTAAGGTCGCTGGTGGTCGAACCTTTAGAAGCGTATTACAATTCTATTTGCAGGTTCGCTTCTCGTATTGGACAACGTAACAACAATTTAAATTTTTTTTTTTTTTATCTACACAACACCACACGGTCGTCTGTTCCTAAAGTAAGCAACTTAATGCTTGTGTTATAGGTAACAGCCGACTGGTATAGCTATATTTTTTTTCGATAAACATACTTATAAATAATACATATATAAATATATAAATAAATATATATATATTACACCCAGACTCGGGGTGGGAATCGAACCCACAACCCCCGGAGCAGAAAGCAGGGTCACTACAAACTGCGCCAACGGGCTAGTCATACTAAATACTTTGATTATTTCAATATGGGTTCAAGAACAAATAATAATCCTATTACGCATTTATTAGCTTTTACTAAACAATTCTATTTTGATTATTGATTCTACTATTTACTTGAACACGTGAACTATTCGTAACCCATTGACTCATTGGTTGCCAAATAACCGTTTGACGCTTTGTTACACCATCTTCTTTGTCAATTTTAGACAAATTTTGTGAATAGGTTCTGCAATCGGAATTAAATAAGATATTTTGGTTGCACATTCAGTTGGATATGATTTGCACTGTTAAATGAATCATAAGAATGGATCTAACAATATGGCCTTGAAAGTTTATTTATTTTATTTTATTTTGGTAAACATAATACACATTTATCAATAAAGTTTATATTCATAATGTTATGTTTTCATTAATAAAGGTAACTTAAGATTTAAAATTTTCGTAATTTTGGAAATTTTCATCAGTCTCATTATTGAAATTTCCTATTGTTTGCGCAAAATGTTTTAATTATATATGAATAATTAATTATACATGAAAGTTTCACGAAGGCTTAAAGAATTTCAAAGAAAATTCAGAAAAAACTGATAGAGTAGTTTAATTTGTCAGGTGTAGAATAACATTTTTAAGACTAATGAAGCCTCGAAATATTTATTTATTTATTTAACAATTTATGTACACTAGGATAGCAAAAAGAAATAGCTCTTATAAACAATGCTGGTACAAAGGCACTACTTATCCCATGATGGAATCTCTTCCAGTAGTCCTGCTACAGGAAACTTATAAAACAGTCGCAAAATTAGCGTGTGCAATCTAAACATATAGATAATAAAAATATAATATAAATTCAACATTAACCACAATGATATTTGAAAAAACATACCATCGCAAAGTTCTTGAACTTCTGAATACATTATTTTTAGGATACAAAAACAGAACCTATCGATATCGATTGTACAAAAATAACATTAAAAATTAGAATTTCCGTCTCCGAAAGAATAGCCTCGTTCTTTGTTATTGAAATCATTCCAATTATTATTTGGGTTAATTTCACCCCTCAATTAGGGGATAAAAAAATATGATGCTATATCGCTTTTAATTCGAGGAACGTTTTATTACTACGTCAAAACTTTGCTGACCACTCAAATTTCTGAAGTTTTTCAGCGGTCTATTTATTTAAGGATTTGCTAAATACGGTTATTTATTAAGGGTAAATTGAGGTACTTAAGTAGATTAGGTAATATTTTGATCGAGGTTAAAGTACTTGTAAATTTGTTTTTAATTTATAACTGTTGGAAAATTAAGAAGTTTAAAAGTTAAAGGTCTTCTTTGTAAGGATAATAAATAAATTATTCATTTCATATATTTTTTTACCATAAACGGAAGTTTTTTTTTATATTTGAAAGTTAACAACTACGTGTCAGAGATAAGTATATTAAATCTATATATGTGACATAATTATGTATAAGTGTTTAACAAGAAAAGCTATGAATTTTGTTTTTAATTTGCAGGTAAGCACATTTTTATATACACGTTACACATGCTGAGATTAATATTTTTATTTTTAATTTCTAGTCAGTCGTTGATTTGAATTTCAAAATATCGTTTCTTAATTTTCCTAGACAAGAAGTAATAAGAAGTAGAACTTAAAAATTATATGTGAATAAAGAGATAAAGTATAAAATTATATAATTATTTATCTTTGGACCATAATATAGTAAAAGACAAATTTCTCAAAAACCAAATTGTGCAATAAGTTAGTTGTGCTTGTAAACAGTCGCTAAATCAGGTTTTGAATGTTTTTGCTAAATTAAAATTGCTTGGTGCTTGTTTTACATTTAAAACTTAATAACAATATCATGTCGGAAAGATTAAATGCAAATTCTATGACACATGAACAATTTAATATTACTGTTAATTTGCATAAGTGATAGTAACAATTCAAGGACAAAATCAAGAAGGTTATGCATCCGTTCATTCCGTAGTTTGGCAAAAAATAAAAAACGGTATTAAACATGAAAATTTTAAGATTCCAAAATGTATTTATTTGAATTACAAAATGTATATGTCAGATAGTAGTTTATAAATTGTCACATTTCGTAAGACAATAATTATGATTTGTAGGAATTAAAATCAATGAACACAAACTTTATGTATAAAAATCAAATCATAAAAAAGAAACAAGGCATTAGGCAGGCCAAAATTAGAAAAATAAATAAATAAAGGTCATTACATAAAATACAAACCGAAAAATTCGTTTCGCTGTTTAATGATTTGAAATATTAATTAACAATAAGATTTTAGATTAACATGGTTACTTATATTACTAAAACTATTCAAAACAAGCTAATGCTCAGTTACTCGCGACAGAACGCCATTATATACCCCCGACTGGTACGAGAAGCCATTGAAATTACTAAATATAGTAATTTCAATAGGAAAAATGGGTTTCAACTGTCGAGGGTGTGGAATCCGGTGATTAGGTTATGCAAACCCATGAAGAGTGATATAAATAATTCGCGAATCGATACGGTGAGTGTCATCTGTAAAAAGTGTGCGTAAGGCAAAGGAAAATGGTAGGGGTAAACGTAACAATGGTAGTGGTGACCAGTGTTTACGCAGTAAACGTGTGAAAAAGGAGGTAGTCCAATGGACATTGCTAAAGCCGTCAAAATCTACCCGCAAATTTCAGTCTCGTGAACAAGACATTGGCAGTTAATTTCGAAATATCGAGCTCCGCAAAATCAAAATAAAAACGTGGAAAAAATCCCGTTTTTGCATAGTTTTATTAAATAACAATATTATAATTATAAGGAGCAATAAGAAAAATTATCATAGGCCGCCCTCCAACAAGGTGGACGACGACCTTAAGAAAACAGCGGGAAGTCGACTCAGAGGGCGTAGGACCGGAACGAGTGGAGAACATTAGGTGAGGTCTATGTCTAGCAGTGGACTTCTAAAAGCTGATGGATGGATGGATGAATATATAGTTTTAATCATTCCGCCTGATCTCTCATTAATTGATTGACCTTGATCGACATTAATATTAGTAAAATATCATATTACTAATTCTTCTTCTTCAGGTTGGAATGGCTTTCAATATTGCCAAATGAGCACAGATGATTTCGCCAATATATTAGATTAAATCATAGAAGAAGAAAAAAATAACACATAATGGAATAATGTTGAATAGGAATGATCTTTATGTCGTGAAAAACCGACAATGTCTTTTATATATAAAATATATCGTGTTGGAGATATTTTATATAGTTTGCCATTTTGTAGAAATCAGTTATTATATTGTTAATAAATCATTTCATATAAATTTTAGTAGTTCTTTAAGTTGGATGTTGTCTTCAAATTTCTTGCAATGTATAATGATTACCAATCTGGGCTAAGATCTAGATTAGGTAAAACCGAATTTCGGGACCGTGTGGGGATGGGGGGGAGAGGGTGGGAAACGCTACCCCTGGTACCACTGTCACACCTCGGAACCCCATGGTTATGGAGATATCCATGGTTAAAGTTTTGAGGTTAGAAGAAGAATTTCGAAAGTTAGAGGAACGCTTGGCTCCGGCGCTACGGGAAGTGCAGCCCTTGCGTGCGAAAGCACGCTCACTCATGCTCCGTACAAAAAAAAAACGAATTATGGGGTTTTTGGGTGTGGAGGGTGGAGGGTGTAGGGGAATCTATACAAGGTAACACTGTCATACCTCAAAACCCCATGGTTATGGAGATATCCATGGTTAAAGTTTTGAGGTTAGAAGAAGAATTTAAAGCTATTATAATACCTTTGAGCTCGTACTGTTTGCATTGTGTGACAAATCGACACTTTTAAACAAAATAACGCGTCAGACATAATATTCTAATAAAATTAGTAACATTGCGTGCTAGAATATAGGTTTAGAAATTCGAAAAATACCCAAAACCGAATCGGAGCACCCCACTGTCCACGTGGTCTTGGTCTGTCCTACCCCTAGAGTGTTTTTTTTGTGCCGCGGAGGCGCGAAGGGAGGGCAGCCCTCGCCCGCCGTGCGAAAGCGCGCGAACGAATGCGTAGAGGAGCGGCTGAGGCTGGTCGCCGAAGGCGACCAGCCTCCGCTGCGGAACGGAGCATGAGTGAGCGTGCTTTCGCACGCAAGGGCGGAAGGGCTGCACTTCCCGTAGCGCCGGAGCCAAGCGTTCCTCTAACTTTCGAAATTCTTCTTCTAACCTCAAAACTTTAACCATGGATATCTCCATAACCATGGGGTTCCGAGGTGTGACAGTGGTACCAGGGGTAACGTTCCCCACCCTCTCCCCCCCCATCCCCCCACGGTCCCGAAATTCGGTTTTACCTAATCTAAAGCTTTACCCCAATCTGGGTTATAAGGGTAATGTACATTGCCCTAATGCCCGGAGAGTTGAGTTCGGTAATAACAGGTCATCTCTCACATTGCTATTACGAAACGCCTTTTATGATCTGTCAATCATTATGTGGAAGATATAACGTCACTTGGGTAACATAATATTACTGAAATATGGCAAAACAAAACATATTTTTAACATAAAATACGTTTAACGAAAGCTACCAGTGACGAGATTTTTTTTTATTTTTTAAAAAAATTATTGAAATTGATAGAAAATTCACAAATTCGTAAGTGATCACAACCTGCACATAATATTGTTTATTCATACTCAATTACATTTTGAAATTAGACTTTGGTACATAAAAAATTATTAGTATTACATCGCTTTAGTCTTTAATATTCTACTGCTGAGCATAGGCTTTTTTTTCTATATAGGAAAAGGATCAGAACTTAATTCATAACGCTGCTCTACTGCGGTTTGGTAGATATATTTCCTACTATGAGTAACGAACGCTATCAAGTGTACATATTACCAACCGGGACCAACAGCTTAACGTGCTCCCCGAGTGGGAAGACCCACAAGGACTAACAACTAGACCGGAAATAAATATTTGTATAAACACAAATAACCACTCTGAGCGGGAATCGAACCCGCGAACGTCGGTGTTTAGGCACCACGGACATGGTCCACGTACCATTACACCAGAGCAGTCGTTGTATTAGTATTATATCACACTTCTGGCTAATGCAGTCCACTGCTGGACATAGGCCTCCACAAGTTCGCACCAAAAATGGCGTGAACTCATGTGTGTTGTCCATAGTCACCACGCTGGGCAGGCGGGTTTGTGACGCAGGGCTGGCTTTGTTGCACCGAAGATGCTGCTGCCTGTCTTCGGCCTGTATATTTCAAAGTCAGCAGTTGGATAGTTATCCATCGGTCGGCTTTTTAAGTCCCGAGGTGATAGTGGAACTGTGTTATCCCTTATTAATTCTGCCTGGCTCTTACAACACCCTCGAGAAGAAACGGGGTGGCTATATTCTTTACTTCCGTAACACACAGCTTAAGTATATAAGTATTTCATAATATCACATATTAATTATACATATAATGTAGATTTGTTCCAAGGTTTACTTATATTTGTATGTTTTTGTTATCATTATTTATTTTAGAACTAGTAGGCCTATATGCTTACTATAATGATTAATTGAAAACAAATTGAAACCAATTTTATTAATGATTAACTAATTATGTAGTTTATTTACTTAATTACATAATTAGTCAACATTCCTTCCCACTTTTTGTTCATTCCTCATAATTGTTGCAATGTTTAAATAAATTCAAGTTTTTTAGATAAAAGGTACGTTATGTAAAAATAGAATGGATTATAATTATAGTAATATTGTCAATCAAACGTGCTCAGAAAAATATCAATTTTAAATCAGCACCTTTTTTCAATTAAACTAATTTCATGTTTCTTAGCTATTTTATGCCTTTGATTTGAAAACCTGGGTTCTGCTTTCTTGGTGGAACAGACATTCCGCCAACGTGATAGAACAGGATCTATCGTGTTCTAATCAGGCGTGAATGTATTTTCTAGTCAGACTTTATCGTTGATTTCTTTGAATCAAGATTTTCATAAAACGTAAACATTTTTTTCGTCAACAAAATTTAATTTTACACGAATAATATATGTTAATGTAATAATTAGAGCACAGTATCTGATTTTACATTTTTTCTTGAAGGGCATATTATAACAAAATCATAGCAGGACACGGTAAAGATATGTTCTGACATATCTGTGAAATGCAAATTGTCAACATGGGCAATCATAAGGTACGCTTTCACGTTATTACCAATCTATATTTTACAACATAAAAAAATTGTTATGATACAGAGAAAGGATCGGTTTTAAAACAAAAACAATAAAATACTAATAAAAAAATATATTTGACAGACCAATACGACAATCGCTAAATCATTTTGTCTAGATCAATTGATCCATGAGAACAGCCGAGCTGTGTAACAGAACGGGTCTCTTAAACGGGTGACAGCGTATCGTTTACGGATGATACGATCGTTGTAAATCCGACTGGGATCGATGAGTCGGCATAAAAATTTTCGGTTACATTTAAATAACAACTATGGTTATTTGTTGTAACGAAAATTATCAACATTAAATTATCCGGTTAAAACAGTTTTACGCTTCAGCCTGTAATATCCCACTACTGGGCATAGGCCTCTTTTCCCAATGTAGGAGAAGGATCAGAGCTTAATCCACTACGCTGCTCTAATGCGGGTTGGTGGATATATTCTCTATTATGAGTAACGATCGCTATCAGGTGTACATGATAACAACCGGGACCGACGGCTTAACGTGCTCTCCGAGAGGTGGGGGTGATACGGTGGGGAGACCCACAAGGACTGCACAAACACCCAGACCACGGCAAACACCTGTATGGCCAATACAAATGTTTGTCGTGTGCAGGGATCGAACCCGCAACCGCCAGCGCAACAGGTACAATCCATGGCAGTAACCGTTGCGCCAACGCGGCGTCAAAAACAGTTTTATTAATATAATAATTAATTAACATGAAAATACCTTTTAGATATTAATAAGTAACTAGCTCTATACCCGTGCGAATAATTCACACTAAATAAGTACCTACAATAATTATCACACAACAAAATTACATAAAAGTATATATACGTGAATAATTATCCGTTATAAGGTCATTCAAGGTCAAAAATCGTATCATTTTATACTTAAGTTTAATAAATCTCGGACATAGTTCATTTTTTGGTTTTTGTTTATACAAAAAAGTTTGTGCATCTGTTTATCTGTTAATAATAATTTTTTATTGTACGAAATACGAAAATTATTTAAAGATATCGACCATTTTCTTACATAATAAGTATATATGATGTGTCACGTGTCTATTGTGTAAAGATAGTCTCATAATATTTTATGTACAAACTTACATTTTCAATTGAAACCCACTGGAAAATATTATTTTTAACTCAAGTACTAAGAATATAACATTAACGGTACGAAACCTTGGATACGCGAGTCGGAAACACACTTGAACGTATTTTTTTTAATTAAGAATAAATTTAAGCCCACTGAATTCTGACTTTAAATAAAGATAATTAAGGTTATTTACGAATTAAAATAAGAATTTTATTTTCAAAATAAATAAATATAAATAAATAAACTATATTCGAGGCTTTTAAAACCATTTTTGAATCTACCAAACAAGGGATGTATTCGTGTGGTTTTTAAATTATTTTTAATGTATGAAACAAGGATCATAAATAAAATAAATCATCAATATTATTAATAATATAAAATTACTATCAATAAAATGTCACCATTAAAATAAATCCGCGAACACAAAAATTGTTACGAATTATCACAAAGCACAACACAACATAACATAATTATAATGTCACTGCACCTACCGTAAAAGTACCGTCCACACCGTCGGAGACCACTCACGTTACTGTTACCATCTACCACCACTTAATACCACTTGTTGCGCCATGACCTGTGCAACACCAATTACTAAATGGTCGGTGACGTTTAACTTATTACTTGTTTCGATTTCGTCTTCAATGCATTTTAATCAAATTTAGTTTAGTTTATTTTAAGGCTTATTTTCTTCCTATGTCTTTAACTAGCTTTACGACGAGTTTTCCATACGTGGTCTACACGGCTTTGAGTGTTTCGTTTTCTCCTTAAAACCATATCTTAGGCTACTTAGTGATTTTTTTAAAGCGCGAGTGAACAGGCTTTTCTGGGCGAACTCACCTCATCTTCAACCTCATTTCTGCTCTAGAGCTAGACCGGGTCAAGAGTAAGAGTATATAATAATAAAAAATAAGAATTTTTAAAATCGGTTCAGTAGGTTTTAAGTTTACGTAACAAAAAATAAAATGCTATAATTGTGTTTGCTCGAAAACAAAATAAAACCAAATTCAATTACAAAAGTGGCTATCAGATCTCGATTAAATTTAAATGGACCACAAGACAAACATCAGCTTTTGATTAAAACAAGACTCATCAAAATCGCTATACCCAGTGAAACTTTATAACATACAAACATAGATTGACGAAAAAACAGTCTTGTTAAAAGTACTTGTTAGATCTCAATTAAATTTAAATAAGATCACATAATACGTGCCACCTTTCGATTAAAAAAAAAAAAGAATCATCGAAATCGGTTCACCCAGTAAAAAAGCAGTTCTGAGGTGACATACGTAAAAAAATACAGACGAATTGGGAACCTCCCCCTCTTTTGAATATCGGTTAAAAACAATAGGTTAAATCTTTACTCTCAGTGATATTAGTATAAACTATTCCAATGAATCACCAGTTATGCCGGCTAGCTTACTAATGTCTACTAAGCTAATCTAAATTTTATTAAGTAGTTTCTTTGTTTGCCAAAATAATACTTTATCTAAGTTACTTTTTAACCGACTCTCAAAAAAGGAGGAGGTTCTCAATTCGATTGTATTTTTTTAATGTATGTTATTTCAGAATTTTTGACTGGGTGGACCAATTTTGACAAAAAAAAATTTTGAGCGAATTGTGGTGCGTGTTATTTGATTCCATTTTAATTTATTTGAGATCTAACAACTACTTGTATTATACCGTATAACTTTTTACTTGGTGTACCGATTTTGATAATTTTTAATTTAATCGAAAGCTGATGCTTATTATGTGGTCACATTTAAATTTCATCGAGATATGATTACAACTTTTGGAGTAATCTTTGATAACGCGTATTTACTTGACTATTTTTTCGTCTACCTTCGTTGTATTACTTGTCTACGTAATTGAAGTCGGTTTTTATTCGTTTGCGAGTAAACACAATTATTAAGTGAATTGGAAAATATGTATTGTAGTTGATTTCTTTTCTTATTAAAGAAGCTGAGGGCAGGTATTTTATTATCTGCACTTATGCATATTTTATAAACTTTTTTCGCTATGATCTAAGAACGTATAAAATGAAGATAACAGGTATCGAGATACCTCCAGGTAAAAAATAGGCAACCCAACTGCTGCCCATTCTATATGTTTCATACTATCAAGTCGGATTAAATTTTCTTATTATCTTGATGTTGCAATTTTCAATTAAACATAATTTGTTTTCTTTGGTTTTTTTTTTTAAATATACAAGACCCTTCTATAAATTATTAGAAAAAAAAAACAGATGGATCAGTGGAGCCGTTCTCAAGTTATGGTGTGATCCAGGGAAAAACTGACACATTTATATTAATACAGAATGAAATTAATTAATAACATAAAAAAAATTGCTTCGAAAATTCCTTTAATTTTTTTTTTGTTTTGTTCCTATGAAAAATAAGTAAATAAAATTAAAATATTACACAAGAAAGGTGAATTTCAAAATATGAATTCAATCCATTCGATTCAATTAACACACTAATTTTCTTAATAGTACAGTTTTATTAATGAGATACTAATTAAATCTTATGACAGTTGAGTAATTTGATAATACAAATGTACATTATTGCGTAATATATGAGAATATTTAAATAGACATAATAGTTCTTAGAATTATGTAATCTGAAAACGTTCCTGACTCTTGTCACTTGAACGTATATCGTGTTAGTGTCAGCTCAAGTTCAAACTCAAAGTAATAGTTGACAATCCAAAGTCCTTGCTAATATTTATTAGATAATTTAAAAAAAAAAAGTTTTCAAACAAAAAAAAATTATATTATATTTAGGGACCGACGGCTTAACGTGCTCTAAGAGGCACGGTGGGAGACCCACAAGGACTGCACAAACACCTAAACCAAGGCAAACATCTCTACGGCCAATAAAAATGTGCGGGGATCGAACCCGCAACCGCCAGTGCAACAGCCACAAACCAGTGTGTGACCGTTGCGCGAACGTGTCGTTGCTTCTTCTTTCTTAAACTTCTTTGTTTAAGTTGATTAAAAATAGGAAATGGTAGGGGAGTATAACTGTACAGTTATTCGTCAAATAAATAAACTACACAATAAATATTCTTACTAAAAAAACGATGAAGATTTGGTTTAACATTACATTTTATTTCGTTGTTTTTCTCCTTATAACTTTTTGTGCCCTATATTTGTTGAATGTGGGTCACATTCCATATATTTCAATAATTTTAGTAATGAATAGCAACCCTAAAGAATGAGGAAGAATGAGGGATATACTTTTGTGTAGTATAATTGGACCTCTTTCCCTTAGTCCTTTTGAAGATTCAATAGGGAAAACCGTTTTAATCCAGTGGTGTTGTAAAGTTTCTATTGATTTTAAAACTTTACTAAAATAGTATTACTGTAAATTGTGAGGTAACTTATATATTTTTTTTATACAACTAGGTCGGCAAAGGACCGTACGGCTCACCTGATGGTAAGCGATTACCGTAGCTTATAGACGTCTGCAACACCAGAAGCATCGCAAGGGCATTGCTGACTCTATCGCCAGTTACCCCAGGAGCTCTGGTCACATTACTCACTGACAGGAACACATCACTGCTAGAAAGCAGTATTATTTAGCTGGTACTAACCCAGTCGGGCTGCTTCATAGTTTGAGCAGGAAATTTCCTGCTGTGCCATACCTCAGTTCATTTCATTTAACTTTGAACAAAGATAACGACTTTATTTATTTCTACTTTATTGTCGCCGCAATCACATAATATAAATTAAACATAGTTGTATGATAGCTAAAAAATATGTACAAAAGGCAGACTTAAGGCTATTTCGCCATTTATTCCAGATTAAGCTGCTAATTAATTGATTAATCCAATTTTATTATTTAATTAGTTACTCGTATACTAAAACTAGGATAAGAAAATCCAGATTGCGTTCTCTAAGCTTATGATTAAATGAACTAAATCTTGGCCTTTGAATTGGTCAAGCTCGTCTGTTACAAAGAGATTTTGTTTAATTGCCTTAGTTCGTCATTGAAATCTATATTTATGTGTGCGTGTTTATGTGTCAGTGTGTGTCTATATGTATGCACGAGTGTACATGTCAAAAGTATCCTAAAGTTTTTTTTTTTGGTAATTCTTATCAATTTTTATCCGACTTCCAAAAAAGGAGGAGGTTCTCAATTCGACTGTATTTTTTTTATTTTTTTTTTATGTATGTTACATCAGAACTTTTGACCGGGTGGACCGATTTCGACAAATTTTTTTTAATCGAAAGGTGGTGTGTGCCAATTGTTCCCATTTAAATTTATTTGAGATCTAACAACTACTTTTCGAGTTATATCTAATAATACGTTTTTACTTGACGCTTTTTTCGTCGACCTACGTTGTATTATACCGCATAACTTTCTACTGGATGTACCGATTTTGATAATTCTTTTTTTTGTTGGAAAGGAGATATCCCTAGTTTGGTACCATGATAAGGAAACCAGGATCTGATGATGGGACCCTAGAGAAATCGAGGGAAACTCTCGAAAATTCGCAATAACTTTTTACTGGGTGTACCGATTTCGATAATTTTTAATTTAATCGAAAGCTGATATTTATTATTTGGTCACATATAAATTTTATCGGGATCTGATAACTACTTTTTGAGTAATTTTTGATAACGCGTTGTTACTTGACTATTTTTTCGTCGATCTACGTTGTATTACTCGTCGATGTAATTGAAGTCGGTTTTTTCGTTTCGTTTGCGAGCAAACACAATTATTATGGGTCTTTGTTTAACTTATCATCTCTGATCTTTGTAAATTAACTAGCTACTAACCGCAATTTCATTTGTGCGAATTAATATTGTTGTTTCTTTCGAGTAATCTTGTTTAAGAATTTTTTCTTTCTACAATAATGCTTAAATACATTTCTATATTTTTTTACAATAATAAATAATGTGATTTTTATATTTCTTCCCGTCTTAAAATTCTTTACCTTCCATTTCGTTTTCTATAATTCACTGTTTTAACTTTTAGTAGCAATAGTAGCATTTTTAATATAGAATATATTCTATAATAGTAATTGATATCCTATATTGTTTTCAAAATTTACGTTTATAGTAATAATAAAGAATTCATTATACATGTGCGAAGAAGCGTTAAAGTCGATAAGTAAACATATAGATGCGTATTTGTATTTATAAATACTTGGATATTAAATATACAAAGTATTAAGAGTATAAACGCATTTGCTTTTGTCACAGCATAATATTTTAAAATAAATTTAATACTTACACATCTCTTTTTTTCACAGTTTACTACACAATGAGAAGTATATTAAACTTGCAGGTGAAACCACGGCTAGTGCCTAGTCATGACTAAACCGTGACGGAAATTAAAAGAAGACCGGCAGCATTTTCCCGTTTGTATCCCATTTCCTTTTTTGACAAAAAAAAAATAGCCGGACCTTCGCGAGTTTTATGCGAATATTACGTAATGCGAGAAAGAGACAGCGAATTATAATTATGTATAATAAAGACGAAGTGAAAGTTGCAATGTCAGACGGAAGTGATGTAACGTTATATAACTTAAACCTTAGTTCGGCAGTCTGTTTGTTCGTGAGTGTTTGTATTTGTTTTGGGTTAATATAAGGTTAATTTTCTTTGTAAGCAATTAGCATAAAATATATCTAATTTTTTTACGGAGTTTCTAATATTTTGTTACATTTTAATTTAATTGTAGGTAAAACTTGTAGTTTATTTTTGACTTTTTTACCTTGAAAAAATATATTATATTTTATAATTTAATGTTGTAGGTTACGGCGATGTCGCGGGCTACAGTTAACTTACGTATATTTGTACAAGCTCTTTAAAAACTTGGCTTGAATCGGATATGATTTGCTTCAATTAAATATATACGATACTTTGCGTCTAAATGCGAAAATCGAGCCCAATACAATACAATATAATACAAATATATACGATAATTTTCTGATAAATATTTATAAAATTAAAACAATAAATTTTAATACGTAAGCTTCCTGATTCCTTTCTAAACAGAATATATTTATTGAGGAGTGTTTGTGAGGATGTGGTGGAGGCCTTATTATTGTAATACAAACAAGCGCAAATTTAAACGTCAACCGCCATCTTGACGTTAACATGTTACGTTTACACAAACTCGGTTTGCTCAAGTTTAAATAAATTAAATAAATGTCTTTGACACACACACGGTCGTTTGTTTCTAAGACAAGCAACTTAATGCTAGTGTTATATAGGAACCAGTTGATTGATATCGCTAATTTTTTTTTCGATAAATGTGCATTTATATATATAAAAATGAATCCCCCGGAGCCGAAAACAGGTTCACAGTACAACGCGCCAACGGAATAGTCAAAGTTTATGTCAGCGCTGTATGTACCGCTCTACTAATACTAAACGGTTTAGATTCATATGCGATTATGTCGATTAACGTGTCCAACGCTCAAACATGTCTCCGAGGGACGCCTATTATTAGTTCAGTGGTCACGTGACCGGAATACCTGCCCGTGTGGGCTGTTTATAATGATTTATGTGCGTAATTTTATTGGTATAAGGATTTTTATGTGTCAATAATGTAGTAGCAATATTGTGATTATGGTTCACATGACGCCGTGTACTGTTAGCCTATGATTGAGAAAAAATCTGCTTTTCGTTTGTAATTGCTTCCCTCTTTTTCTGCTAATTTTTTGGGCAGATTTGGATTCCATTTACGTTTGTCAGATACGAAGATATAACTTTTGGTTTCCTCACTTTATTTAATATGATCAGACAATTGACTATAATACGCTTCAGCCTGTAATATCCCACTACTCTGCATAGGCCTCTTTCCCCATGTAGGAGAAGGATCAGAGCTTAATCCACCACGCTGCTGCAATGCGGGTTGGCGGATATAATGCCTACTATGAGTAACGATCGCTATCAGGTGTACATGATAACAACCAGGACCGACGGCTTAAAGTGCTCTCCGAGGCAAGGTGGGGAGA
This sequence comes from Melitaea cinxia, assembly GCF_905220565.1. NCBI lineage: Eukaryota > Metazoa > Arthropoda > Insecta > Lepidoptera > Nymphalidae > Melitaea > Melitaea cinxia. The sequence continues at coordinate 3,208,585 of NC_059409.1, read as the reverse complement.
CTCAGGAGGATTGCACAAACTGACTATATTAAAAAATTAAATTAATATTAGAAAAGAATATCAAGATTTGTGAAGCTAATTGCATATACCATAGTAACAAGACTGTTACGATCCTACTGGAGTAGCTTGGGGTCTTTGATAACGAGTTTACGAATTATTTTGTTTTTACTTTTTATTATCTTTAATAAAAATATATTGATATTGCTGGAAGCATATTACGCTAACGAGCAATCAGTTGACTTCTTTGGAGGCTTTTGCTTATTTCATTCACTTATCACAAGTTTTTACAACAATTTAATTCGAATTGAAATTACATCCGACAATTATCAATGAAGTAATGCATTGGGCACTCATTTTTTATATGAGTGTCAATTGTCGAGAAATTCGAGATTTTATATATATTTTAATGTTGTTTTCAATATCAACCAACAGTAATCATTTTTGAAGTGAAACTTATTTAGGTGCATGAGGGTAAAATTTTTACGGATGAAACGGCAACGTTTTGATAAAACGGAAACGTTTTTGTCGATGGCGCTGGAACGGAAATCTAAAGCTTTAGATTTGTATAAATATAATCGAGACTTAAAAATTAGTTTTGCCAAAGAAGTTTCACTTCTGACATGTGTACTTTGTTCGTACTTTGTGTTTTTTTTGATCTCTCGAAAGTAAACCTGCTTCATAAACATCGATGAAACGCTTTGTTTTTGAATATGAAATTCGTTCAGCCACCGCGGATTTATTTTTCTATGTATATTTAATTGAGGATATGTGTTCGTGGAAATGTGAAGTCGCCGCGTTGGCGCAACGGTCACAGCCATGGATTGTGCCTGTTGCGCTGGCGGTTGCGGGTTCGATCCCCGCACATGACAAACATTTGTATTGGCCATAGAGGAATTATGATTTCCACTTGGTCAGATCAAATGTTTGTACTTGTAAAATATTTGTTAAAACCAAATCTGGAACAAATATTTGTTCTTTTACAACTGTGTTATGCGAATATGAGTCTCTTCACCAGGCCTAGGAGATCTGATAGATTTGTTTGTACAACATTTGTATTGGCCACACAGATGTTTGTCGTGGTCTGGGTGTTTGTGCAGTCCTCGTGAGTCATCCCACCGTGCCTCGGTCCCGGTTGTTATCATGTACACCTGATAGCAATCGTTGTGGATTAAGCTCTGATCCTGTTCCTACATGGGGAAAGAGGAGAAATAAAATAAGATTTTGAAATTTATATAAAAAACTTATAGATTTTTTCTACGGGTATAATAGATGAGGAAAATTTCACAGGAGCACTTACTAAATTTATTTTCGGAAATACAGATGGCGGGATAACCATACAACTACTGATTATGAAATACACAGGCCGAAGGCGGGCAGCAGCGTTTTAGGTACGACAAAAATATTATGATGAGACTTTTGCTAAGTCTTTGGTGCGACAAAGCCAGCCCTGCGGTCACCAACCCGCCTGCCCAGCGTGGTGACTATGGGCAAAACACACGAGTTCACGCTATTTTTGGCGCGAACTTTCGGAGGCCTATGTCCAGCTGTATTAGGTTGAAGTGATGATCTAGAAGCTGGAAATTTGTAGCCTGTTTCATTTCAGTACAGTCAGAGCGTTATTTTAATAGAAGTTACAAAACATTTTGTTAAATAATTGAGTAATACGCAAACCAATAACTAACGAAATATGAGTATTTATAATAAAACTGTAAGCTCTAAATTAACTCGAGTCTCGAACAAATGTGCCAATTATTTCATAACATTTAATAACGAAGGCGAAAGCTAAGCTTACCTACCCTTTTTGAACAAACGTATGTACACTATTTTGAACTGTTAGGTTAATTACCAAGTATGATTATAAGCGCGTATGGTAGGTATGTGTAGGTTTGCCACGATAATTTTAATTTAAAACCGTATTATAAGTCAAATTTCTAATCCTTCGAGATCATTAAGTGTCAATTGTATACAATAAAAAAAATCTCTACATACATCAACGTTTCCTTGAAATTAATTTTCTTAGTTCATATTTATATTATAAATACCTCTCTGCACTGACACGTATAATTTTAGGTCAGTAGGTTAATAAAACAAGGAAATTTTAAATACCCAAATACATTGAAATAATATAAATATTATATACCTACTGTTTTCTTTCTTGTGTATTTCCTAGTTCAATTTGAAGATAAGATAGCTAAGATTTGTATAATTATTTCCGAATTTATGGTACGTAAATGAGTAGGTATCTAAAATCTTATAAAAATGTATTATATTTTAAGTACAATTATTTATTTTCATAAGCGTCACTTCAAAATAAAATATCATCACACATCAAAAAGTAAAAATTTACCAATTTATCTAATAAGTGATCTACAGATATTTATTTAAAATTAATACCGAATAATTCGACCAAATCCGGTTGGAGGGTCACTAATTAATTGAGCTATTCATCAACTTATCTCCCAAATAGGGAAGCATAATCATAAAATTTGGTTCCACTGCTTTATCTCAAGCCCCAAGCAAGGGATAAGCAAATTTCCAAGGCTTAAGATGCGAAATGGTCTTTAATTTCTCACGATCTAAACAACGAAATACCTTCTATGAGATTAAGATTACTTTATATATATTTTTGTTTACGATTAATATCTGGATGAAAGATAAACTTTTATTATTATTTAATTAAAATAATATTTATTACAATAATATTTTCATCTTTCTTTCATCTTTCTTTCAAAATTTTTTTTAAAAGTAAAACAGAGGTGTTAAGAAGAGTAATATAGAAAAGGCATTTTATTTATAAAATGATCAATATGATTACTGAGCTTTCAGTTCAGTGAAATTGAAAAATTGTTTTTTTGTGTTGGATAGTCCATTTACCGAGGGAGGCTCTAAGCTATATAATATATTGTTTTCTTATGTTTACGCGAAATTCATTCATTATAATGAAACAACTTTTTTGGATTTTATTGAGAATTACGAACTTTTTTAACCACGATCACGGGAGGACTGTCCGGGCTTCTAAAAAACTTAAAAAACCGCGATAAAATCCGAAAATATTGTTACAGCTATGTAAAAAAAAATAATAAGTTAATAATAAGTTTTAACAAACAAGTCGCAAGGGCCCCTGTACCGGGTGGTGTCCCGTATTACTGGGTACCTCGCTCATCCACCAATGCTTACAATATTAATCAATATCAGACAAATAATAATCAAATTAAGAAAAAATGATATGATAAAAAATGATAATTTTTAAAAAATAATATTCGAATTAACGCGGGAGAAATCGCGCGGTAAATCTAGTGAAAAATATAATAATAAAACGATAATATGAAAAATAGCGACTATTATGCAAGTGTAGCGAATAAATCTTAATAGTTTTGATTTTTCTTCTTAATTTTCGTTTACCTTTTTTTTTCTATAGATGGTGAAATGCTATTTACGCACTAGCCCCGCCCCGCCACACAAGGGTGACGGGAGTGTGGAACTCCTAGCCTAAAGTGCAATGCCAAACTATCCACTAAAACCCACATCTTTTTTCAGCCGGCACCTTAGTGGGGACGCCATGGGATCGCTTTCGCACACTACCAGACGTCCCCAATTTTCGTACACCTATAGTTATATCAACTACATTTGCATTTTTTAACAAAACCATTATTATATTATCTTATTACTATATAATTGTTATTAACTTAATACTTTCATAAAACTTTTTGTGAATGTCCATCAGTTTATAGTAGCCCACTGGTGAAGATAGGCCCTCCCAATGTTCGCCACTCCGACCGGTCCTGCGCCCTCTAAATCCAGCGGCTTCCCGGTGTCTTCTTAAGGTCGTTAGTCCACCTGGTTGTTGGAGGACGACCTGTGCTCCTTTTGCCAGTAAATGTCAAATACAGGAAAATAGTTCAAGTATATATTTATTTAAAGAAAACAACAACGTGGCAAACTTTTTACCGCCATTTTTTAACATTAAATTATATATTTTTTTAAATATTTGTTACACAAACCTTGTTATGACAAAAGCACAAAGAAGTATTATCCATGAATTCCATATCGTTCCATAGCTTAATTGGCTAGAGCGCCGATACGGTCAGTCGGAGACGCGGGTTCGAACCCCGCTGGAGCGTTCAATTTTTGATATGATATTCAAAAATGTTAATTATTATCTAGTTTGGTTCAGTCGTACGGAAGTTATGCGTGTTTACACACATTTTGGCAATTCATTATTAATATAGATGGGAAAACTAAATCCCTAAAATAAATGTACGCGTGGTAATCCTTAAGCCTAAACCGAAACACTCTGTAGACAAGTTCGCACGCAACATGATATCGTCGAAGGTTTCATCTCTCATGTTATGTTAGGTTAATTTCCTTTGCAAGATGTGTGGTGAAAGTTCCCGAACATATTCAGACACCCTCAGCTTAACCTTTTATAATGCTTCGATGGAAACTGACACCCGAAAGATAATGTCGTTAACTTCGTGAAAGATTGAAAACTTATACACACTATTTTCTGAAATCCTCTTTGAGGATCGCTTTAGTCATCGCTTTAGGCTGTTATACATTTTTCGTGTTTAATATATCTACTACCTGACGTGGCAAACGTTGTTTTATCATATGGATAAACACAATTTATTTTTATAAAAATCGGTAAGGATATGCTGTGTGGCTACGGCACTAAAGAATTTAGCCACCCCCTCTCTTCCCGTGGGTGTCGTAAGAGGCGACTAAGGGATAACAAGGTTCCACAACCAACTTGGAACTTAAGAAGCCGACCGATGGCGGGATAACCATGCAACTGCTGGCTTTGAAATACACAGGCCGAAGACGGGCAGCAGCGTCTTCGGTGCGACAAAGCCAGTACTGCGGTCACCAACCCGCCTGCCCAGCGTGGTGACTATGGGCAAAACACATGAGTTCGCGTTGTTTTTGGCGTGAGCTTGTGGAGGCCTGTGTCCAGCAGTGGACTGTATAGGCTGTAATGATGATGATGACGGTAAGGATATTTCGGAGGAATAACAATAAATACATGTGACACGGGATTATTATAAATTAGATTGTTCAACGTATAATTTTAATATGCGCTTTCAAACTCATTTATTTTTCGTTTTTCTGGCGTTTTTACTCATCGATTTTTGTTTTCAATCTCCGTTCAAAGCAGATGGTATAAAAAAAATCTCCTATAAATACATTCGAAATAACCTGAATGGGTACATTCAGGTGGTCAAATTTATTTTGATTTAGTTTTTCAGTGTCACAGTCTTGCTTTATTGCAAAGATAAAATAAACAGCCTAAGCTGTCGTACTGCTTTATTGCAAAAGTGTGTTAAACGTATGATGCTTGCATAGTTTTATAAATTTCTTCTCAATCTTAAGACTCGTATAAAATGTTTTGGTTTCATCGTCAAGCAATACGCCATGTATTGGACATTAAATATAATAAAAGGAAAAGTTTTTTTTTTCTGTAATAACTAGTAACCAATTCTAAAAGTTTCTTCACCGGTATAAAACGTAAATCTGCAAGAAATAACTAAGGTAAGTCATTTTTTCACCGACTCATAGTCATTACCGATGACAGGTGTGATCGAGTATTGCTCATATTTAGAATCGGGATTGCTGACAGCAGTCTTCACACCATTCCACGCAAACTTCATTTGAACTATTATTAAGTTAAAATCTTGGATAGGCTGAAGCGAGTGAGTGAGCAATGTAAGTTATACATAAAAAAAATATGTCTATTACTAATTAATTATCGTAATATTATAATTAATTGGTGTATTTATATATATTTAATAATTATATATTTTGAATACAGATTTTACAAAATTTCGTAAAAATTACGTTAAAATTTAACATAACTATTTTAACCGACTGGTTATCAAATCGACTGTAGATTTTATTTATCACCTCATAGCTTGTTACTGGTTGTACCGATTTTGATGACTCTTTATACTTTATTTTTGAGTTAACGCGTATTTTTTTTTACTTCGACAACGTTGTACGATGCTCTTATTTTATTATTTGTCGATGTACATTAAAGTCGTTTTTTGTTTTGCAAATAAACACAATTATTTCATCTTATATCATTAAATAAGTTATTATTTTTTCAACAGCGAGTGTGTCAACACCGAGTGCTTCAACACCGAAGTGGACCAAAACCGACGACCGCGGTCGAATTCCTAACAACACTCAGTTCTCAAGTGCTTAACTTGTGTTTAAAATTCACGGCACGCTCGACGGTGAAGGATATCATGTCCAGAATGATCCGACAAAAATTTGTGGTACTTTTCTGATAATTTGTGTTGTGATTATTGTTGATATGATAAAAATATTGTATTATTCCAGTTCGAATGTATGATTAGTGTCTTTGTTTCAATAATGTATAAATTTATTAGTAACTCTATTTCTTGCACGGTCTTCACGGCTTTCCTGTTTACTGGTGACAACCAATCAGAATCAAGTGCAGCGGGGAGTGTTGTTAGAATTTTTCGTTAATATTTATATCGGAAAACGATGGACGAGAGCCCATTTGATTACCAGACCAAGGAACCTACACAAGTCTACTCTCACTTTAGCCTGTCGCAATCCACTGTTAGACATAGGCCTCCACAAGTTCGCTCCAAAAATGGCGTGAACTCATGTGTTTTGCCCATAGTCACTACGCTAGACAGGCGGGTTGGCGACCGCAGTGCTGGTTTTGTCGCTGCGCGCGTCTTCAGCCTGTGTATTTCAAAGCCAGCAGCTGGATGGTTATCCCGCGATCGGTCGGCTTTTTAGGTTCCATGGTGGTAATGGGTCTGTCTTAGCCTTTAGTCGCCTCTTACTGCCGTAGTCACACAGCACTCAACCACTCAGCAGCAAGTCTACTCTAAATGTAATTATTTATTGAATTAATTATGAAATTAGTCATTGCCGTCTTTGATTTCATAACACACATATATTGTTTTATTATACACTTCGCGCTAAAAGTCAGGTGAGATTATTAGATTTCATATTTTTTATTCTTTCTTATTTACGTATAAAACATCCACCAGACTATCTAGATTGACATGTCAACGAATTGTATTGATTTGCGTTGTGAAAATGAATTAAATAAAAAACATTCAAAGGTGGTTTCCGAAAGGCTGATCAATGCAGAAATTAACAAAACATCTGTCAAATCTCTTGTTAAGCCTGAAATGAGTTTCTAAAAGCATGGTTAACTACTTAATTTAATTATACTGTCAGTTGACGTAGCTGTCAAATTTGACTCTGAAATAGTATGTTAACCGCCATTCTGGGTTTCTGAAACGCGAATTAAGCTACAAACATTGATCAAACGTCTGTCAAGAAATACTCGGTCAACTAATCGGTGTATATCGGAGAATTAACTTAAGGAAAACAATTATTTTCTACGTGAAACTATATTTTGGTTCTTTAAAGGTATGTAAAACATATTTATAACCAAGTGTAATATATGTTTTATCTTATAATAGTCTACATTTTGGTCTTGATAAACTAAATTTTTTTGTTCTTTGTTGTAGCTTACACAGGTGTCTATTATTATTACCAAGAAGATACTGGTCAAAGTTCAATAATAAATAAAAACACTTCTGTGAGGTCATCTCTATTATTGACACATTTTAATTGTTAAGTTTTAAATTAGATTACTAACAATATATAAATAATAGGGAATTTAAAAGAAAAGGTCATAAAAGTATATATCTAACTATACATTTATAGGAACTATTAAAAAAATACTTATAATTACTTAATAACTAAAATTTAAAACAAGCTATTATAATTATAATTACTTTATCATATTTCCATACTACTATTTTCTACTAAACAAATGTTTTTTTTAAATCAGTCTACAATATTCTGTTAATTTAATTTTTTCTTCTAAAGATGCCCTCTTCGTCTTATTTTCATGACATTGTTTTTTTTTTTTATAATAAATAATAAATAAATAAATATCTTATAACATACATTTCTTTTAAAAATATACATAGAAATAATAGATATATAAATATATAAATACAGATATTAAACCCAGACTCAGACGGGAATCGAACCCGCAACCCGCGGAACAGAAAGCGCAGTACAAACTGCGCCAACGGGCTAGTCAGTTATTGTTTTTAGGAACTATTTTCTTTCGTGTATGAGTATTATCAGATGTATTAAATAACATCACAACTAACAGTTTCTGTAGGTTTTGATACATCACAAATATATAAAATAATATTTAATTATGTTACATGACCACATGTTACAAACCGAATGTCAAATCAAACTAATTGAGGACTAGCTAATTTTGCTGTGAATGACGTTTCAGCAACTCAAATTTATTTGATCGCCGTTTTAAATCTAACAGCCGATTAGTAGACCTATACTTTGACAAACGTTTCAGAAACCGGGCGTCAGTCTTTCTAATTTTAATCAAATTTTATGTTACCTCCCCTCATGACTATTTAAAATTTGTTGTTTTGACCTCTCAGTAATTTGTTTTTTTATAAATAGTCACAGTTTTGTCATAAGTACACACAGTAGTTTACATCAATTCATACAGAATTTAGTACATATAGATATAGGTAAGTATGTTATCCTTAGTAGTAACTGTCATCTTACAAGCCTATTACATTTGACTGAATATTGTCTCGTAAAGTATTCTGTTGCTAAATTCTGATAACTGTAATCGCGTTTAGCCAGCGATTCATTCGAAGCTTATCTGTTTGAGGACATGTTGTATACTTGTTTATGTAACTGGGTGCTTACGAGAAATTATGATAAATTGGTAGCTGTTTCAACTCAGATTTAGTCAAAGGTTATGTATCTTCAAATCAAGTCAAAATAATTTTATTTAAATAATCTTCAAAAGCCCTTTCGAATTATTTTATAAATTAAAATTTTAAAAGTGATTATTATTTTTAAATGTAAAGGTACTACCATTACCATTACCGGAATGTAGATTCTGCAGAGAGGAAATGGCAAGAAACTATGTAATTAATCTTTTAAAAATAATATATAAACTGTAATTTACTACAAAATTAGTAATCGCATTCAGATTATACCATCCCACTGTTGGGCATAGGCCTCTTTCTCCATGTAGGAGAAGGATTGGCTTAATTCACCACGGTTCTCTACTGCGGTTTGGCGGATATGTTCCCTACTATGAGTAAAGAGCATTAGGTATTTATGATAACAGCCGGGACCGACGGCTTAACGTGCTCTCCGAGGCATGTGGGGAAACCCACAAGGACGGAGATCCAAACTGGAAAGAAATAGTTGAATACAATACAAATATCCATCCCGAGTAGGAACCGAACCTGCAAACCGTCGTTGGTTTAGACGATTACTCTCTCAACTAAACCAGAGCGATTGTTAGTAATATCTTGTATGATATACAGATTATTAAAAAATGTAAGTATATAAATTTGAAATGGAGACATTTAATTAGGCAAGTTAAAGAGGTGTGTGAAGTGGTACAACATTATATTATTACGGCGCACTCGTATAAGGCATTGGCTTGTATTTCATAACACAAATAAATGACGAAATCTACAAATAGAAAAAAATTTGTTAAACAACATATGTATACCAAAATACAGTATAACAAATCAGGAAACACCCTCTAAAACGCTGTAATAGGTAAATTAATGAAAAACTAAGTGTAATTTTCTTACATGTATGCCAAATTTAATTCTAATTGAGGCATCTAAACTTAGCAAAAATTAATAAATAATACATGTGCGAACAAAAATTTTAATTGTACAAATTGTTCAATTTAATTGTGCGCCTAAAGCGTACCTACATCGTTACCAGATACTTCTAAACACTTAAATACAAAATATTAATTATCATGCGTTTAAACATCACACCTATCGGTATGTTACGTAATGCACACCTAATTAGAATCTAATTAATTTACAAGCTTCATAATTAAAGTACATATCAGCAACTTCCCAAGAAGTATTAAGGCGAAAAGATAAATTCCCTTTCAGCAAATATTAATAGCCTATTGCACTCACAAAATAAGGCAATATTTCGTCATGAAATTTTATTAAAGGCTTCCTTGCCTTAATTTCAAATTTATATCGAAATCGGTATTACATTACTTTGAGATTCTATTTAGAACTGCTCGGCTTGTAACTTACGTCTAATGCTTAAATCATAGACAATATTGCGGCTCAGAAGTGATATAATTGTAAGATAAATTTATTATCCAAATTAGAAAAAAAAGACTAAGTTTTACTTCAATCATGTAGTCTAAAGTACACTAGCTCCATCTATATGTATTGGATATATGAGTTATAGAGAGAAATACAATGTGTGCTCGCACCACTCTCTCTTGCCCCTACAGTAATATGTATATGTAACGTAACTCTCTCTCTTTCTATCATCACTAACTTATATCTCCCTCTTAAATTCCGTTCGTCTCGCCCGATCATACTTTTTCGTAACGCACTCGTCACGCATTCACTAGCTTACTCCCCAAGTCAAGCGTGCGTAAAGAAGTTTAACTTCAAAAAAAAAAAAAAAAAAAACGAAGAAAAATTCCTTGGTAATTTTATAGTAAAGGTCCATCCATTCGGAGATGGCAGATTCTTTTTCCGATGTCTTCATCTCGTAAAATAAATACATAATTATATACATTGGTATTTACTATTTTAGTACTGTAGTTGTGCATCAAAATGAGGCAGGTAGTATAGACTCAACGAAAAAGGATTAATAGTATTGTTTCGAGAGAGAAAGAGAGAATATTAGAAACACATAATTAATTTACAATATTCACTTTCGGCTACTTCAATAACATTCTTTTTATTTCACACTGAAAAAAAGCTGAAAATTTTAATTTGAATTTTTGAATCATATATATGAATAGCTATGCCCGCGACTTCGTCCGCGTGAAATATAATAAAAAAGGTATTGTTCAGTTCGCAGAGTTACAAAATAAATAAATTTCTACAATAAAAGCAGCCTAAGTTACTCCTTACTATATCAGCTATCTGCCAGTGGAAGTCCCGTCAAAATCGGTCCAGCCGTTTCAGTGATTAGCCGGAACAAACAGACAGACAGACAGACAGACAAAAATTGTAAAAAAATGGTATTATGGTATAGGTATCGTGTATACACCCATGTGAATTTAGTAAAAAGCGGTTATTTTAATATTACAAACAGACACTCCAATTTTATTTATTTGTATAGATAGCATTTCTACTTCTTATTTTGTTCTAAGACTTAATAGTTGAATTTTTAAGTAGCCCACGATCGTGTTCTCTTACCGAACTTTTTTGTATCCTTTCGTTTAGAACTTTGTTATTTCAAAATTCAATTCTGAGACGTAATCGATTTAAAATAGCCTTTATTGTAATTCAATAGCGAATACCGACTGGGGCTTGTAAACCGACTTTAACAAGTTCAGTTTTTAACACACGACACGAGCACACGACAAGCTTTCTTTAATTTTTTTTTGTTTTGTATGCCCATAAATAATTTTGGGTATATAAATTTGCAATTATCATCGGTGTTAAATAAATCTTCATAAATAATTTATATTAAGACATTGCAATGCGTTTTTGTTAATAATTTATGAACGTACCGATTAAGATTGTTCTGTTAAGCAGTTAAAAGTGAAGCTTACTTCGCTTAAAAGATATAAATGGAACCGCAGTAACCGTCGGTCATCGTGTTTCTAAGCAGAGTAGGTTATCTTTATGAACTTTCAAAATTTATAGTCTTACACATGCACGAATATAAGTAAAATTGTACCAAAAATAAATCCTACGATATATCGTACAGTGTAAATGTCATACGTTGATACTTAGTTTGATTTCGCGACACTTAAGCACTTAACAAACATGCCTTGCTTATGTGCACTGCAATTGTAACATAGATCTCTGTTTACTAACAAACATTGATTGATTGAATCGTCATTGACTTAAAGCAATGAATCTATAGTTCTTGACATGTAACGTACATATAGTATGTACCACTTAAATAATAGGAGAATATCTAATTTGGGATCTGTGTGTTGACAACGCTCTAATTGTGAACTAGTACAAAACTGATATATACTCGTATTTTGTTTAATTTATTTCTCTACTTATTTGTATATACAAAAAAAAAAATGATTGTCTGTAAATTAGGTTTACGGACGATAGTTTTGCGTGATAACGTTATAAAGAAACATTCCTGAAAAATTGTATACACTTATGAATTGAATTGTATTATTATCACTGAATTATTTCGAAGTGCTAGCTCTGACGTCACGCGAGAGGAAATAATACACGTATTGTGTCACAAGCCAACGCTCGGGCTGATCGTGCCTCTCTATCGCTTGTTTCTTTTCTCGCTTGCACGCTCAGACTCAGGCGGAACGTGACACTTTTTCGTGCGCGTAGCCGGTGTTCATCGATTTATAAGACGTTATCACGTCAAAAGGTGGCCAAAACAAGCACACAGTACAACCGGATGTAAAATCTACTGCAGCCCATGTACAACTGGAACATTAGAGAAGCGTTGCCAGCCTTGTTGATGTTTTACAGAGAATGACCCCCCCATGACATGAAGATGGTAGATAAATTAAAATTTCATACAATTTTTTTCTTACATTTACAGGTTCAGAATAGAACTTTGTTTTATAAAATTTGTCCTAGATCATTCAATAAATTTTTAGTTTTATGTATAAAATTAGTAATAACAACAACTTGTTTATAAATGTTGTAAAGTTAAAGAATGATTGTCTAAGTTAAATGTACCGTGTTAAGGAATATTAGATGCATATACGAAATACGAATTAATAGAAATTTTATATTTTTTTGTAAATAAACAGAAAAATTTCAAATAAATTATTAGTAATTAAAACTTTCCTATTAAATATAAAAAAAAATCATTACAGCCTATACAGTCCACTGCTGGACATAGGCCTCCACAAGTTTACGCCAAAAATAACGTGAACTCATGTGTTTTGCCCATAGTCACCACGCTGGGCAGGCGGGTTGGTGACCGCAGTACTGGCTTTGTCGCACCGAAGACGCTGCTGCCCGTCTTCGGCCTGTGTATTTCAAAGCCAGCAGTTGGATGGATATCCCACCACCGGTCAGCTTCTTAAGTTCCAAGGTGGTTGTGGAACCTTGTTATCCCTTAGTCGCCTCTTACGACACCCACGGGAAGAGAGGGGGTGGCTAAATTCTTTAGTGCCGTAGCCACACAGCACAAAAAAATAAAATAAATGTACGTTATAAAAACTTAGTACTTACTAACCAAAATAATTATTAAGTTATAATCTAACCTAACCTTGCAATTTACTTTCTTAACTTCTATCTTTTTATTTTAAATGACAACGCTTAACTTCTTGTACGGTAATTTGTTTGTCTTGATATTCCTCGCTAATACGAGTTGTGGAATACTATCAGTCATGTCGTTGTTTTGTTTGCAAGATTCCTGAATAATGGGAAAAGTTTCTTGCCTAAATATTATCTATACGCAATGTTGTTGGTTTTGTGTTTGCTATTTTTTTTATGGTAGGAGCTATTTTACACTTGAAATTATATTTATACCTTACCATTTATACCTTATGTCACATGTTAGGGGTGAGTCGACAAAATTGTGACATTGTGTGACAAAAGGTGGGAAGGGGTTCAAAATTTTGTGACATCACATTTGAAAATATAATATATCTAATTCTTAGTTGGATGGAAATAAAAAAATGTCGAAACTGATGTTTTAATTTAATAAATATGTATTTCTAGATATAAAATTGTAAGTTATGTGACATCACTCAAGAGACCTTCTCATATATATTAATATAAAAATTATAAAATTAAATATTTAATTATAAAAAATAATAAAGATATACATTTATTAATTAATGGTATGTAAAATTCAACACCTTTCTAACCGTAAAAGTTAATAACTCTCGTTCATTATTTATTCCATCACAACGTTTATTTAAACCAACAGTCCTCAAAAGTTTTAAAGGGTCCCTAATAAAATATTCCCCGTACTTTATTATTAGTAGATTTACGCACGATTAAGAGAATACCAACCGTGCTTTTAATTAATCTCGACGAAACGAGAATTAAATTTAGTGACTACGTAATTGAAGTGACCGAATTTGTGATCACACGGGTTTACGTTAAAAAGTACTCGAACCAATAAAATATCCAATCGAAATGACGTAAACAGCGAAATAAATTCATTCACGGACGATTTAATTCCGAGTGACGTAGAATTACGCTTTCCGCCAGATTTCGCACTGCTACTAAAACTATGGCAGTAGTTCGCAATGTGATTCATTTGCTAAGTGATAGATCACTACGAACTGAAGAGAATTAGAACAGTGATTAGGTGTTGAAATCTGTTTAAAACTTCGGCGACGAATTCAAAAGGTGGTTTTCAATATCGACTACTATGATAAGGTACGATACATACAGGTGGAGCCAATTCGATATATAAGAAAAATTTAAAAAGTAATGTAATAATAATGTATGTTCTATTAATAATAAATATAATATAGTCAAGTTTAATTCTACAGTCGTCGTGGTATTAACATTTAATGATAAACGTTTTTTTAAAACTGTTTTAGGCATTGAAAAGTTATAAAAATTTCATGATAATATAAAAATGAATTCAGATGACAATTATAACGACCAAAGTTTGGGCTTCGCCCTATTTGTTTAAACTCACATTTATACCGAACTAAGTATAATTGAAACATTGAGAAGTCATGATTTTCTTAAATAATTGTGTTTGCTCGCAAACGAAAAAAAAACCGACTTCAATTACATCGAAGAGTAATACAACGTAGATCGACGAAAAAATAGTAATACTTTGTTCGTATTTCATATAACGCGACATTATAAAATTGTAGAATTATAATTATAATGTTCTACTGTTATTTCTAACATTTTGTTAGCGATTGTAGGCAGAAATTTCATAAAAGGCCCGTCGTCGATTCGCGCGAAGCGCTGACATCGCTTATTACGGCGGATTTTTTAGTTGAAGCGGATTTATATTGAATTACGGTTTGTGTCTTTTTTATTAAAAATATGTAATGTTCATGTTTTCACACAGCTCCGATGCACGACTGGAGTTTATCCCTTCAGATCAACTGTCTAAATAGGCATAAAAAGGCTTACTAGTCTAAGAAATATATTATTACTATATCAAATAGTAAATAAATGAATGCAATAACGCCATCTATCGGAACCTAATTGCGTTATTAGAAAACGTCTGAACGCCATCTCTAACAAGGTCGAATGACCTGTACGAATGTTCAGTAGATTTTACTGTTCAATTTTTTCATTCCGGGGCCTTAAATGAAAATCGATTCTTAAGGAGAAAACTCCAAAAACAGTCAAGTAAATACGCCATATCAGATATAGCTCAAAAAGTTCGAGTCAAATCTCAATTATATTTAAATGGGACCACATGACAAGCACCACCTATCGATTAAAAAAAGAATTATCGATATCGGTCCACCCAGTAAAATAGTAATGAGGTTAATATAACGTTGGTCGACGTAAAATAGCCAAGTAAATACCCAGTATTAGCGATAACTCAAAAATTAAAAGCTCAAATATATTTATAACGAATAAACTGCTACTCTCTACTCTAGTGGAATATTGTAATTTGATCGATAGTGAACGAAGTAATTTCATTAAATTTTGATAGATGGCGTTGTGGCAAAGTATTGAACATGACCACAGTCGTCTTAACATCGTCATGTAAATACGTGTCATCAAAGATTACTCAAAAATTGCTCATTATATCTCAATCATATTTAAAACGGACGACATGACAAGTATTAGCTTTTGATTTATACAAAAAAGATCAAAATCAGTGTACCCAGTAAAAAGTTATTGCGGATTTTCAAGAGTTTCCCTCGATTTCTCTGGGATCCCATCATCAGATCCTGATTCCTTATCATGGTACCAAACTAGGGATATCCCCTTTCCAACAAAAAAAGAATTATCAAAATCGGTACACTCAGTAGAAAGTTATGTGGTATAATACAACGTAGGTCGAATAAAAGCGCATTATTAGATATAATTCGAAAAGTAGTTGTTAGATCTCAAATAAATTGAAATGGGACCAATCGGCACACACCACCTTTCGATTAAAACAAAATTTGTCGAAATCGGTCTACCTGGTCAAAAGTTCTGATGTAACATACATAAAAAAAAAAAAAAAATACAGTCGAATTGAGAACCTCCTCCTTTTTTGGAAGTCGGTTAAAAAGAAAGCAATAATCGTCATAAGTACATAGATCGACAAATTTCGTTTCATAAAATCGACTAAGAACTCTCATAAAGTTTTATTTTTTCAAATTCTTAAAGGATATGTTTCTTCATACGTTCAGCAGTAAGAAATATTGTAACGAAACTCTTGTAAAACCTGGAACCAAACAATGAACGTTTGAAATTCTTTTCAAAGGAGAGAATGCTTTTACCTGACAGTGGACCACTTACTGGCTGTTACGACGCTGCAATACAGCTCTAGAGGGAAAATTTTAGCTGGCATTGCTGTAAACTTACACACTTAGTATAAACTAGAACATATTGCGTGGAAAACATTTTTATATATTAGTATCATAACCACCGTAATGTACTAGATAAAACATGATCCTTAATTAATGGCTGTGGTTTCAAAAGATGTGAAATAACTGTTTTAGAAACGTTAAATATCCGGAAAATTTTTGAACTTGTGTTTAATCCGCAGAATGGCACAGGAAGCTTCTTATTTGTAAGCTGAACCTTAGCCAAACCTAATATTTGGAAGCGGTCACTTTAATCTAACTTGGTTTAAAACTCAGGCTAAACTCAGTTAACTAGATGTAAAAAGATCAACGGTAGGAACAAAATTGAGTCCGATATTCGCGGTGACAGACCAAAAAGTGGTTATTTTGATTTCGCGTCCCAAATGACCCAAACTCTAATTCGGATTCCGCTCCAGTTTGAATTCTGTCGACGGAAATTACGTGAACCGCGGTTTCAATACTGCTTCGAAAACAAACTGCTATTTCAGATCGTAAAATTACTGTATCATTTAGGTCACGTTCAAAGAGCATATTAAATGTAATTTGTAGTTTTCTCAAGCAAAAGATTCAGTACATTAACGGGAAAGATACGGTACTCGTTTTTTTATATCAAAAATTTCTTACTTTACCATTACGCTGTTTTCTTTTAAACTTCTTTTATTCCACTGATTTTTTTTTTGTCTGTAACTGAGAGGAAAGATCAAAAATTACATGTGATTTAATTCAAAGCCTCTCGCTTATATCTGCACTGTATAAACTTTAAAATACCGTGAACTGTAAATAATCAGTATTAATACATTGGCGCACCATGAAAGACAGATTTACATGTTTTTGCACGGGTGTTTTAAAGCGGTTGTCCGCGGAACGAGTGAAATGGTTTATTTATCCTGCATTACAAAATGTTGCATTTAAAAGCGCAATTTATCCGATTACTTAATTCTCAACAACGTTATTGTCTCGCATCCCTTTGACAGGCAAATTTATGTACATATGAAAACGTTTTTAATCCTATGAAATTGTTGAATTTCAGATCTTATTGTAGAATATTATATTACTATGAAACTTATACATATACTGAACTGTAAAAACTTTGTTAAGGGTCACCGTTTGGCATAGGCATCTTTTATAGAGTAGAGACGTTGAAATTTAACCAGACAGTCGATTTTTCAACCTTAAACATGATGAGAAGATCAAACAAGATATAACCTTTAACCTCATTCTATAAACAAATATTTGTATTGACACGAATGTCCACTCAACAATAAAAAAATAAAAAAAAAAACATTAAAATGACACGCATGTGTTTATTTTTTTCATATGAATATGTACTGTCAAAAAACTTATGATCAGCGGTATATGAGCCATGACAGATGAACTTAATAAAATGTATTGAATAAGTACGATCATTTATTTTGAAGATCGTTTTTTTAATATTACAAGACCTTAGTTTTGTTAGTTCAAAAATTGCAAACACTTTAGCGATAGCTCATTTCAAATTAGTCTATAAACTTTAATTTATAGTGTTAGTGTAATCGCTGAGAAAGTCGCAGAGCCTGTTAGGAAATTATGTGTTCATAATTCGATCGATTGAAGTATTCCACAACGACAAACACAGGTTCACTAGTAAAACATTAATTATTGCTACCAAAAGGTTTTTTGGTAGCTATAATTAACAACAACAAGGGATAACACAGTTTCGCTACCACCTTAGAACTTAAAAAGCCGACCGGTGGCGGGATAACCATCCAACTGCTGGCTTTGAAATACACAGACCGAAGACGGGCAGCAGCGTCTTCGGTGCGACGAAGCCAGCCCCGCGGTTACCAAGCCGCCTGCCTAGCGTGGTGACTATGGGCAAAACACATGAGTTCACGCCATTTTTGGCGTAAACTTGTGGAGGCCCATGTCCAGCAATGGACTGTGATAGGCTGTAATGATGATGATGATGATGAAAAGGTTTTATTTTACTAGTTTTACCCCGCGGTTTCCGCGTTAATTCAAAGAAAAAAATAGACTTCTCTCTTCTTAAAGCATACCTAGCCTTCCTCTTTAAATGAGTTATTCAACTCAGAGGAATTTTTCAATTCTAACGAGTAGTTCCTGAGATTAAAACCAACATAAGACTGACATTATTAATAACTAGCCGACCCTTGCCCACTTCGTTGGGCGTTAATTATTATTATATTAACCAAATAACATACTTTAAAGAACAAATTTTATAGCACTTAAATAAATAATATGTTGCTCCAACGCCATCTATGAAAAATCGAGAAAACGTCGTCGATAGACTAAAATAAGACTAAATTAATAACGTCGAAAGACTAATAAATTGTTTTCTAATAGCGATAGATGGCGCTAGTTTATTTACCATGTTGATATTATATTTTAATCTTTTTATAAGATTATTTTATAATAGGCTATATAAAATATAGCCTATGCCACTTCTGAATAGTGTAGCTTTCTGTTAGTGAAAGAATTTTCATGATCGGATCAGTATTTGCGAAGATTACCCCCTACATACAAACAAAGTTATAAACTTTACCTCTATATTAGTATAGATATTGAAAAAATTACCGACCGTCAATTATGTTGAAGTGGTTTGAAATTAAAGCCGTAACATGTAATTTTAATAATTAATTAATTTACAAAAACAAGCAATAATAAATTTTTTAGTTGTGGATGTCGGCAGAGCAAGCAATTAACTATAAAATGATACATAATTTATGTGGAGTAATTGTGAAGTTTTTTCTTAAAAAGGAGGCAAACATCTTAACCGTAGCGTATTAATATACTTACATATAGATATTTGTGTAATTTGTAAAATACAGGAATAAGATTTAAATTCCGCAAATAGTTAGTTTTCAAAACTTTTTACTTTAAAGCAGATTTAATTAAGGCATCAGGGTCGCAGTGTTTCTTACAAAACCTATTTAAGTGACCTTAATTAAATACTAATCCATCTGATTAGTTGATCTTTTCCACTTGACTTTTTTCTTGTCATTTAATTCTTGTCGTAATTACGTCTATATAAAAGCGACGAATCCAATTAAAAAATAAATTTCGTTTTCAACAAGGAAAAAAGTCCGTGTTAGTAAAAGAGCATGTTTCGGAAAAAAATTCTGAAATATGTAATTATCTGCTGCGTACATTTTAAAATGTATCACAAGAATTTTACTAGTCCATTGGAGCAGTTTGTAGTGAGCCCTGCCCTGCTTTCTGTTCCGCGGATTTCGGGTTTGATTGCCGACTAAGGACTGGGTATAATATTTTTATATTTATTATGATTGATTGATTATTGTATTTAGATATGCATTATTTCTATGTATATTTAATTATTTAACATCTCTATAACACAAGCATTAAGTTGCATACCTTAGGAACAGATGACCGTATGTGTATGTCATAAGATTTTTATTTAAAAAATGAGATGGTTCAGTTGCTCTTCGAAGTAGTAGAAATGTTTTCAGATTTAGATACTACACCAGAAATGCATCAGTTATGATAACCTTGTCTTTTTCTCAAAATTTTTAAACAAGTTTCAGTAAAGAAAATCCTAAGGAAGTCGAAGTGAAATAATAAAATATATTCAGCAATATGGCATCAAAGTTTTTGTAGTTATATTCATAAACGGTCTCACGAGAAGTGAGAGTCGGAGCTTTAGTCAGTAAAAACTTCTGGATGCTTTTATACTTTTAAGATCGCGATAACCGACGCGCTCCTTGGAACTGTCATGGAACTTTCGAAACGCTGAATTCAAAACTGAAAGTTCACCTGAGATTATTAGGGATGTCGAAAGTTTTTATATAAAAAAAAAGTTTGAACGTTGAAACGCATTTCCTTTCTTATATTATTTTATAAGTCAATAGAAAATAAACAAGCACACAAGTTATTTCATGCTATATTCCACTTATGCTATTTAACTGATTGCGAATAATAAATATAGATGTTGAAAATTAACTACTGACTAGAGAAAGGACGAAAAGTTAGAAGTAAGAAGGAAGTATGAAGAAGAGGTTTGGTTTAATCATTCAGTTTTGACAACCCTACAATTGTGTAACCTTACAAAAGTGGAAATCAAAATGGCCAAGAAAGTTAAAAAGTAATTACAGTGAAAGAAAGTTTTTCTTAATTTTTATGTGTGCTTCAGGAACCGATTATTGTCTAATAATAAAAGGAAATTATTTGGATTGTGTATGGTATTAAAAATAATACAACTTTATACACTTTTGGCTTCACAGAAAAAGCTAAATATACCAATATGTAGCAATATTATTTAAATATGGAGTATATTAAATAATCTAATATATAAAATTCTCGTGTCGCGGTGTTTGTAGTTAAACTCCTCCGAAACGCCTTGACCGATTCTCATGAAATTTTGTGTGCATATCGGGTAGGTCTGAGAATCGAACAACATCTATTTTTCATACCCCTAAGTTATAAGGAGAATGGTGGTGGTGGGGGGAGGGGGGTTTAAGAGGGTTAATAAAATATTATGAAATTTTTTGTGCATATCGGGTAGGTCTGAGAATCGGCCAACATCTATTTTTCATTCCACTAAGTTATAAGAAGGGGGGGGGGGGGATTGAGAAGATTAATTAAATATATGGCAAAACAACGTTTGCGGGGTCAGCAAGTATATTATAAAAATAACGTATAGGAAATTTATCTTATAACAATTTTAAACATTTTGCATTAAAACTAAGGACGATGCGTTCCGTAATCGTCACAACAGCTGATGTGCTTTAGATCGGGGTCACATACAGACGTTTTTCGTGGCTTAATTCTAGTCTGTTTGTGTCGGTGTGATGTGTCTGTCTTAACCTAATCGAAAATTTGAGAAGGAGGTTTTAATAATATTTTGCCACAATTATTGAAACTAGCATAGTTAAGGAAAAAAAAATGTAACTAACAAAAATATGGACATACGTCTAAAATAAATTATTATTATTATTATTAATTTGACTGTTGTTTTTCCAATCGAAAGCTAGTGCTTGCCATGTGGTTCCATTTAAACTTGATTGTGATCTATGTTCTCATTTTATTCCTTGTCGACGTCAATTGTAGTCAGTTTTTATAATCCTAATATAGGTTACTATTAACTAATAGTATCGACTAAAATTATTAAATTGCGTATAAAAAACGATTTCGCACTAATAATATTACAGTCATCCTTCCTTACCATACCAGTTGAAACTACTTTTAAAACGAAAATAATAGCGAAATTAACTTATAATGTTAGGGAAGCTTGAAACTTGTAACTCGGTAAGTTTCTTATTAGTTACAATTAAAACCGTAAGCTTTATTCCTTTAACTTTGAACATGGAAACATTGTAAGCTACGTTAAAAACTTTTACTGCGGTTTTGCTAAACGGCGGTTTCTTGTAACTTTTGTCGGAAGTCAAATAAACTAATATTATAAGAAGGAAAGATTTGTTTGTTGAGGGGATGAAGTCGGAAATTACAAAATTGATTTTATTTAATTCAATATTGATTTTAAGGCTTTTAGTATGAGAAAGATGTTTTATTTTTAAGTTCTGTGCTGAATTTAATCAGACTCTAAATGTTATCATCATCATCATCATTACAGCCTATACAGTCCACTGCTGGACATAGGCCTCCACAAGTTTACGTCAAAAATAACGTGAACTCATGTGTTTTGCCCATAGTCACCACGCTGGGCAGGCGGGTTGGTGACCGCAGTACTGGCTTTGTCGCACCAAAGACGCTGCTGCCCGTCTTCGGCCTGTGTATTTCAAAGCCAGCAGTTGGATGGCTATCCTGCCATCGGTCGGCTTCTTAAGTTCCAAGATGGTTGTGGAATCTTGTTATCCCTTAGTCGCCTCTTACGACACCCACGGGAAGAGAGGGGGTGGCTAAATTCTTTAGTGCCGTAGCCACACAGCACGTGAATGTTGAAATATATAATATTGAAATGTTATACCGTCGGGAATCTTCTTTATATAGTTTTTTCATTTTTATGTTACTAATTTTGATTATATTATTGTTAAAAAATTATTTCAACACATTATTACTACGGGTTGGCAGTTATTTTCTTTACTGTGTATAATAATTTTTTACTGATTTACAAAGTTATCATAACCACTTGTTTTTTTTGAGTATTTTTCGAATCATTATGGGGAGATATAAAGCCCAGATAAGAAAAGAATATTCGCACAAATACAAATAAAAAATATCTGTCTATAAATACAGAAGCCAATTATTACGTCTAAGAGTATATACAGAATATTTTCATATTGAGAAACTAATACGATAATAATATGATACGTCAATTTCAATCATCTTCAATTACATAATAATCTTTGCTGTTTTCGTTGTATCATTTATTATTTACACAATAAACAAAAGTGTATTGTTATTTAAGCAAAATTCTGATGTGACAAAATATTTTTGCGTTAATACCGCTTATTTAGTGCACTTTTCAAATTCATGCGACCCGATAGTGGCGGGAATTCAGACTAAACTTCATACATTTTTAGTTTGCGATTGCTTGTCAAAGGCAGCGTAATTGCTCGTTTACATCTCTTTTGAATTGAAATTTGTCAGCGATTACATTTTTTTTTTTTTACATTCGGCTAGTACAAGCAATAATAAAAGTAATTTTATGGCGTATTTATATTCATAAAAAATAAAATTTAAATTCATAAAAATAATTCATATATGAATAAAAACAAAAGTTTGTGTAAGCCAGTTCCAACACGCGACCGGAGGTGATGGAAATTGTTTTATCAAATGAAACAAGTTATAATTAATTTAATTTTAAAATAATAAAATTTAAAGATAAATTGACGCTTGCTATTTGAATCGGTACAGTAAATTTTGGTACATTATTCTTTATATTATATTACAAAAACTGCCCAAAGACTACATAGTTTGTCACAGAGTAAACTCCCAATAAGTGTTATTGAATATGTGTATTATATTTCATCATCATCATCATTACAGCCTATACAGTCCACTGCTGGACATAGGCCTCCACAAGTTTACGCTAAAAATAACGTGAACTCATGTGTTTTACCTATAGTCACCACGCTGGGCAGGCGGGTTGGTGACCGCACTACTGGCTTTGTCGCACCGAAGACGCTGCTGCCCGTTTTCGGCCCGTGTATTTCAAAGCCAGCAGTTAGATGGTTATCCTGCCACCGGTCGGCTTTTTAAGTTCCAAGGTGGTAGCGGAACTGTGTTATCACTTAGTCGCCTCTTACGACACCCACGGGAAGAGAGGGGGGGGTTATATATTTAGTGGTAATAATTATGTTTGTTCGCAAACGAAAGAAAAAAAAACTGACTAAAATTGCATCGACAAGTAATACAACGCAGGTTGACGAAAAAATAGTCAAGTGAATACGCATAGACGCATTAGATGTAGCTCGAAAAGTACTTGTCAAATCTAAATTAATTAATTTTAAATTGGACCACATGATTCGCACCTGCTTTCTATTAAAAAAGAAAATAATAACATAAAAAAAAATTTGGAAGTCGTTTTTTCTACATCAAAACGATGTATTAAATGCCCATAGAGCGATTAAACAATAGTCCACTAAAATGCCTTTTATTGACAGGAAGAACGATTAATGTATTGAGCTCGCTTTTTGATCAGACAAGTGGAAATGTATTGCTCTCGAAAAGTGTACTTGACATTGTTATATTTTCATTTGATTACTGTACACATTACCCAAGAAGATTTTGACAATACTCGTTGTGCCCCGCGATTTCATCCGCAATAATTTGAGGAAGATACGTACTGAAATACAACCTATAACCTTTCTCAGTAAATGGACAATCCAACATAAAAGTAATTCACGTAAAACAAACAAACTCTTTAGTTTTATAATATTAGTATAGATACTACAACGTACTACTACTACTACTACGTTTTTACTCGTAGGTTTAGAGTGAAAGTGTTTATGACCACATATAAACGGTATCAGACTGTCGCAGTTTCAAATCAGAGCTGGTACCATCTAAGTTGCCCATGGTCAATCTACAAGGTCGCTGAAATCGGGAGTTTCATAATTATGAAATTATAATCACAATTGTGGTAAAACTTATACGTAACTCTGATGAACAATATATCTTCAGATCTTTATTGCAATTTCCTCAGATATCGTAAATGAAAGTAACTTGAACGTTCGAACAATGGATGGTTGGAATACCAGAAGCATTTCGCCGATAACAAGAACGATTGATACGTTGCACTTGCCTTTTGATCGGTCGAGCGAAAATGCAGTCGAATCAGACTATTACTTCCAACCTTTGTTTGATTTGAATCATTAGTCACGATTTATAATAGAGAAGTTGTTTTATAAATAATCAAATTAAGATTCTAAGAATTTGAAGAGAAAAGTTTTTATGCAAAGGTTCAGTCAGCCAGTCAGTCAGTTCAGCCTATTGCAGTCCACTGCTGGACATAGGCCTCCCTAAGTTCGCGTCAGAAAACCCGGTTTTCCGTATTCCTCATCCAGCCTACACCTGCAATCTAACTTAGATCGTCAGTCCAGCGGGCCAGAGGACATTCCACACTGCGTTTGCTAAATTGCGCAGTGGCGCAGAGTGGATATCGGCTACTCGGGAAGGAAAAATTTTGCTGCCCACTTATTTAGGTATTGCAATTTAATGTATAATAAAAATTGCATACATTATTATAGAGAACTTTTCGGCAAGAACAGTCATCATTATTTTGCATTGTACAGGTTGTATTTTAAATAAAAAAGTTTGTAAAGCTGTCCCTTACACTCTGTATGTAATCAGTCATTCTCGCTGATTATTAGTCATAAACTGGGAATTCCCACAAGAGTAGACGATACCAGTCGCTACAAAATACCATTTAAAGAAAAGGGATTCCCCGACTTCGCCCCATAACTAGTAATGAAAAATTCTGTGCTCCTTTCAATCGGTCCGAAGTTTTAGTTGCAATTAAAATAATTTAAGATGGTTCAAATATTTACTAAATATTTTTATTATTTAAGTGTTTTTAAATTTTGTCGCCACCTAAAAAGTGCCGCCCAGGGCGAGCCGCCACTACGCTACGCCACTGAAGTTGCGGTCTCCATTCCCGGACACGTATCAATGGCAAACGGTCCTGCGACACAGATGACCAACCCACTGCTACTTGAACTTGCTAATTCTGTGGGCTATGTTGGTTCCTTTCGTTCTCTCGCGGATGGTCTCATTTCGAATGCAAAAGGTGGGTAAAGAGGACTAATAAGTGCTTTTGTCGTACAAATTGATTATATTTGCAGCAGCTTAATATGACTTACTGCGTATCATTTATGTGGAGGTTATGTTATAAGATTTTTAATTATAAAATTTTATTAACATAGCTTTGGTTAAATAATATTTTAAACTACCTAAAAACATTTTAACCCGTATTTCTATGCTCATCATTATATATGAGATCATATATGAGGGATATATGCTATCAACCGGGAATTAATATGATCGAAAATAAAAAATTAACCGAATGTAATGTAAATTACATTCGGTTAATTATTTATGTTATAGGTTATTATAGGTTATTACATTTACATTATATATTTACTCGACTGTCAGTCGGGCAGCGTTTAGTTTTCTGGAACGTAAAGACGTATAAACTTTCAAACAATCTATAAACTATTGCCATGTCAATATTCATTAAGATGTACCGCTGTAAATACAAAACATAGACAGTTAGACTGACAGAAACTTTTCAAAACTAGAAGATTTGGTCTCTGAAATATTTATTATTATTAACAACACTGTCTTTCAGCGGTGATGAAATTCGCTAAAATTAAGATAAAGTTTTAGACCCGAACTTGAAACGACTTTAACTCATATGTTCAACGGATACAAATTATTTATTACACTTTATTCAGTATATTAAAAAATAAATTGCGTAAGGTTTGGCTGGATAATCCCTCGATTAAGTTTTAACTTTCCTTCCTTGTAAAATAATAATGTGAAATATATAAACAAGCAATGTGAAACTGCCCTGACACATTGCAAATATACTTATATATACAAAGTGTAACTAAAAAAAATTAAAGTATCGAAATGAATCAAAAAATTTCACTGAAACTACGATTTATCGTTACTTGGCAAGTTATATTCACTTTTTTACGACGAAACTTCGCTTCGAACTTGGCAACTATCACTAGAAACCGACATATTCACTGTATATTGAAAAGTTCGTGACACCATAGATTACGATGCATTTGAAAAATGGACTCTTAGTAGTTTAAAGGCAGTTGTTTGTTTAGGTGTATTGCGTTGGAATCAACTTGGAGAGATGTATTGGCCCAATCTTTGTGCCAACACTGCCAATACGGTTCAAGTTCTATTGGTATTTATGTCGCGAATCATGTTTTGGGAAAAAGTATTGGGCTATTTTTAAACTTTTTATAAACAAGCTAGTTGACAAACTAGCTGTGCCCGCGACTTTGTCGGCGTGGAATTTAACAAAAAAGTTATTATTCAGTTCGCAGAGTTATAAAATAAATAAAATTCTAAAATAAGAGTAGCCTAAGTTACTCCTTATTACATCAGCTATCTGCCAGTCCCGTCAAAATCGGTCAAGCTGCTTCAGAGATTAGCCGGAACAAACAGATAGGCGGACAGACAGAAAGACAAAAATGGAAAAAAATGTTCATTCAGTAAAAAGCGGTTATTTTAATATTACAAACAGACACTCCAATTTTATTTATTTGTATACATTGAAGGATTTGTGTAATGACGAATATGTCAACCCTTTTAGTACAGTCACACTTGAACTTATCGCAGTCCTCATTTAGCCACCTTCGCCAAAATTATGTAGATCGTCGGTCTAGCGGGCCGGAAGGCGTCCCGCACTGTGTTTCCCAACACGCGGTCTCTTTTAGTAATTGTACGGAAAAGGCTGATGAATCCAATACAAGTAAATTAATTTTATATAGAAAGACAACAAGAAATATTAGTTAGAAAGTCCTAATATTATCTAAGTCTAAAATTATCTATGACGTTGGCGAGCGTAGCTACCGATTTACTAAATTGCATTCTATATCAACTCACCACTGTTACTGGATTAGCTTATAACTGGCCTGTTAGCTCAGTTGGCCATGTCCCACTTTCTTCTCCAGGATAGTTTGCTTATATATTATTAAATAATAATATAAAAATAATACTCTTTATTATGCAACAATTAAAAGGAACAACAAAAAAAGCTTAAAATGAAAGATGTACAAAGGCGGTCTTATCGCTAAGAAAGCGATCTCTTCCAGACAACCTTTGACACGAAACAAAACCTGCAGTTAGGAAGTAAACAAATGATTGGTGTGCGAATTAGAATATTTTAATAAAGTACAAATAGATAATATATAATAATAATAAATATATCATAATAAATAAATCATAACAAAGACGATATAGGCGATCATGACGTGTTTAGTGACAAATAGCGTAGATTAAGATATTTTTTGAAGGAGAAAAGAGATTGAGCTTGTCTAATAGGAAGGGGGAGAGAGTTCCAAAGTTGATCAGCTTTAACAGAAAAGGAATAAGAGTAATAGGAAGAAGTATGAGACGGAGTTTTAAGGATTAAATTGGTGTCAGATGGAAAGGAACGATCATGGCTGTCGCAGAGAATTTTAAAGCATTCCTTGAGGTAAGAAGGTGAATCAAGATGAAACAAAGCGCGATAAATTAGTAAGAGGATGTCAGTATTCCTACGGAAGCGGATTAGGAGCCACTTGAGTTGATTGCGGAAATTGGAAATATGGTCATATTTGCGAAGACCAAATATTAACCGTATACAAAGATTTTTGGAAGCGCTCAAGTTGTAAGCTCAAGTAGTAATTTAACGAAAACAATATATCTACACTAATGTAATGAAGAGGTTTTTATTATTTTATTTTTTCTTATTTTAACAATAACATTGTTTTTTTTTATTTCAGGATCGACTAGGCCTGTTTCAGATGACCATATCGGATAACTAGTGGAATAGTAGAAACAAATGCGGATGATCAATGCTTGCAGTCTCTTAAAATACCATATAGATAGCCTAAGGCCTGGTACTATAGTGGGTAGCAATATTAATTTAAAACACAGTTTTTTTTTTAAGAGTATTGTGGAGTTTCTTTTCGATTTTTCTATCCAAAATATACCTTCCGATTTGGTGGTAGTTCCACTTTTAGCAAAAATTAATTAATTAAAACAAATATAATTTTAATTTGTAAAATAATGAATGAAAGAGTGAACCCTTTTCTAATATTGGTAATGTATATTTTTTGTGTTTGTAGGTATAACTAGCGACCCGCCCCGACTTCGCACGGGTACAATGCTGATACTAAATATAGGTACAACAACTATATTCCCATTTAAATTAAATTAAGATTTGACTTCCTAAGGGAGTAGCGAGATCGCAACTCGGCTTAGGACAAAGTCGGTGTGGTGGGCGAAGTGCGGCCTTCGATGCGCTATTGTTTTTATTATTATTTACGACCCGCCCCGGCTTCGCACGGGTGCAATGCTTTTACTAAATATACTACTGAATGTCTTTATTTATAATAACAACAAAATTCAAATATGCGTCGTTAGATAACACGTTGTTACAGAGTGCATTGAAGAAATAAAGGTTCACTGCTCGTTCCCAGTAGTTGATAGCGTGATAATATGTAGCCTATATGTTGACCCGACTTCTTAATAATATTCGTGCCAAATTTGAAGTAAATTCATGCAGTACTTTTTGAGTTTATCCCGGACATACATACAGACAAACAGACAAAAATTCTAAAAACTATATTTTTGGCTTCGGTATCGATTGTAGATCACACCCCAAGTATTCTTTAAAAAAAATTCAATGTACAGTTTTGACTTTCCTACCATTTTATTATATGTATAGATACTCTATAACTGAGGTAGGGCGGGTAGGACTGGGAAAGTACCTTAACCTTACAAAAGCTCACTGGTAAATAATACTGATATCGTCAATCGTGTCGGCAACGCGCTTGCGATGCTTCTGGTGTTGCAGACGTCATAATCTACCGTAATCGCTTACCATCAGGTGAACCCTACGCTGCTGCATTAGTGCTGACATAATAATAAATAGCATTTCTCTTCAAAAAATAATAATAAAATCAAACAAACATCATGCTTGTAGACTTTTTAAAGACAGTCCTGTAATATCTACCTTATCAAAGCGCAAAATAGGACTAAAATTCTATGTATATAAAAAAGTTTTGTGACAGCCCTAGCGCATCAGATGAAGAGCTAAGTACTCGAGAAAGCAAAGGGTTAATTAAAGTTTAGGAAATCTTTGCTCTCATTGATTTGTTCACTTTCACGTTCTTCTTACTTATGAATTGTAATAGAAATATTAGTTTGATAAATTAAATTAAACTTACTACAATAGGTATCTATTTGTAGAAAAGGAGGAATAGAAGAGTAAACAGTAGTTCTATCTCTTTCTTTAACTGAATATTTTATACATACATAATAAATACAGTCTGTCCGTAACTTAACATAGTTCTATATGTTTAAAACAAATATTTCCCAGTATTATCTGGACGAATAAGTTATTTTATTATTTGTAATCGAAAACAAAGTTACGGACCGACAGAGTCACATTTTTCTGTACCTAACTACTAGTTATTCTACTAGTTAATGATAAATCAAATACATGTAATGAAGCTTTTAATGTTGAAATAAGTTTTTTTTTTGCGAACTCTAAAAGGAAACAAAGTCATTCACGTTAGGAACGACATAATAAAGTCAAAAAAGCGTCAAAGGCATAAATTGAATTTTGTATATATGTATAGTGGCAATGAGACATACAGGATATTGGTAAATCAGATTCTAACAACACGATTACGGGAACCCGATCCTCGCCTTCGAACTCAATCTCAGACGAATCTAAATCGAATGATTTATCTAGACGTGGCATTTGTTTTTTTATTTTGTACATTTTATTTACAAAAAATGTTACTTTTGACGTCGAAGCATCGTAAAAATAGATAGCTTCGTGATTTTTTTAAGTAACTTAATTTACGATACTTTACGATACTTTAAGCGCAGTCTTCGTTCTCTCAAAAGTTATTAGTAAAAATATGTTTTTTTAAAATTATATTTATTTTTTTAACTATTTTAAACCTTTCGTGGGCGTTAAGGAACATACAAAAAAAAAAGTAGCCGAATTGGTCGAGCCATTCTCAAGTTGCGCGCTTAGCAACATTCATTTTTAATTATATAGACTATTATACCTCTAGTAATAAATATTGTATTCTAAAGTCGCAAAGTTCTTTTACTTATACGAAGACTTGAGAATATTTATTCAAAATATACATTATCTAATTATGTATATATTTTTGATTTTAAAAGACTTACCTCGATTGTCATTTTGAAGTTTCCGATTTGAAGCAACAAATGTTCACTGTGATCATAAAAGTTAAAAGTTTGTACTCAGCATTTCAGCAATATAATAATGTTGACTATTATTTGTAAATAGTTCTTTCTTTTAAAAGTACTAAGAAATCTATTTGCCAATCAATCAAGGAAATCTATTGGTCAATCAGTGACCGCCAAGGCTTCTTTGGATTGGACGTTATAGTCGCCTCATCACTTCAGCCTAATACAGTCCCACTGCTGGGGCTAGGCCTCCAAAAGCTAGCGCCAAAAATAGCGTGAACTCATGTGTTTTGCCCATAGTCGCTGGGCAGGCGGGTTGGTGACCGCAGGGCTGGCTTTGTCGCACTGAAGAAGCAGCTGCCCGTCTTCGGCCTGTGTATTTCAAAGCCAGCAGTTGGATGGTTATCCCGCCATCGGTCAGCTTTTTAAGTTCCAATGTGGTAGTGGAACTGTTTTATCCCTAAATCGCCTCTCACGACACCCACGGGAAGAGAGGGGGTGGCTATATTCTTATTGCCGTAACCACACAGCAATAGTCGACTAAATTCGCTAAATTACGAACTAAAAAAATGTCGCCAAAAACACAGTCATACAATCTTACCTGCAGTAATAAATGTGTCCATGCTATGTTTACGTGGGTTTGTTGCAGACATGCGCTTGTAGAATAAGCAAGTTAAAGTGGCAGTGGGCTAGTCACCTGTGTCGCAGGACCGATGGCCGCTGGAGCAGACGTGTTCTGGCGTGGAGATCGCGTGTTGGCGAACAAAGTGTGCGACGTTCTCCGGACCACTGGATCGACGATCTATGTAAGATTGATAGTGGAGATTGGTTGACGAATGCGGAAAACAGGGATGTTTGGCGCAAACTTGGGGAGGCCTATGTCAATGTAGTAGTGATGCGACAGGCTGATGTGATTTTGTGATGTGATGTGATGTGAAGTATGTCAGCATTTCAGCAAAAATAAATAAAATAACTCTAATTGTTATTTCAGTGTATGTCTTATTTCGAAATTACACATCGATTTAGATTAAAAGAGCTACGAGAAAAAACAAACAAATAATATTATTTCAAAGCTTCAATTACAATATTTCTTAATACAATCGAAAGATGTATGCTTTGTTTTATTAAAACACATATTGAACAAAGGGAGACGTATGAGTATTAAGAGTATAAATATTAAATTTTAATTCTAAACTCGGTAGTATGTGCAAACAGAATTTGCTTTCAAAAGGCACATATGGTACCTTTGTTACATGACTTCGTATCGCTCGAGCAATAATTGCTCGTTGTCGTATAATTTCGTGAATTTTCTATATGTAGCGTACTCTTGAGAATTTAATATGCAGTAATTTTAAAAATTATTTAATAAATTATTACTCTATTGTGAAACATAATTAATAATTTACTTCTCAAGCTAGTTTATCATAACTTTAACTAATGCGTACGCATTAGGTAAAGGTATGCAATGTTATAACCTTTCATCGTCATTATGATCCGTCAACCCGCAGTGAGGTAGCGTGGTGGATTAAGCTCCAATCCTTCCAATCATCGAGAATGAGGCCTATGCTTAGCAGTGGGATGTTGCAGACTGAATGCAATGCGATGTAATGTGTGGGCTCCTAAGCATTGGCGGTTGTGGGTTCGATTTCCGTATGGTATGGATATTTGTACATATATTTACTTCCGGTTTGGGTTTCTGTGCGTCCCAGTTGTTGTCATAGAAACCTGATAGCAATCGTCACTCATAGTAGGAAGTATACCCGCCAACCCTCAGTGGAGAATTTAAAAAAGGAATTTAATGTGGAGTTACATTTCAAATTCAAATTCAAATTCAAAATATTTTATTCAGCATAAAATTATTACAATTTCTTACTGAACGTCATGAGTCTACTACCAGTTCGGAAAGAAGAAGCC
The DNA here is from genome assembly GCF_905220565.1 of Melitaea cinxia. Lineage (NCBI taxonomy): Eukaryota > Metazoa > Arthropoda > Insecta > Lepidoptera > Nymphalidae > Melitaea > Melitaea cinxia. The sequence continues at coordinate 3,175,785 of NC_059409.1, read as the reverse complement.
TCTGACCTGAGAAGAACTGGCGGAAGAAACTCAGCGGGACTAATATCATATTTTTTTTTTTTTACAGTAATGTTTTTTTTTTTTTTTTCCCAAAGCAAATCGAATTGAACAATAATTTTATAAGTTGAAATAGCCTGGAAGCGATCACATCATTCCCAAGGCGTACTGTCTTCTAGAAAATCATTAATCGAATAATATCCTTTACTACACAATCGTTTTTTCACAATTTTTTTAAATTTAGCAATAGAAGCTTTTTGAACGTTTTCTGGGAGCCTGTTGTATAAGCGTATACATTGTCCATAAAAGGAATTACTGACTCGGCGTAAGCGAGTTACAGGCACTGCAAGTTTATATTTGTTCCTAGTATTAATGCTATGCATGTCGCAATTCCTGGGAAATTCGTGTATATTTTTATGAACATACATAACATTTTCGTACACATATTGAGAAGCAACAGTCAATATTTTTATTTCTTTAAACTTATCTCTTAATGATACTCTAGGGCCTAAACTATAAATTGCACGAATAGCTCTTTTCTGCAGGACAAAAATAGTATTGACAGTAGCTGCATTTCCCCATAATAAGATTCCATATGACATAATGCTATGGAAATAACTAAAATATACTACGCGAGCTGTATCTACGTCAGTAATAAGTCTAATTTTTTTAACCGCGAACGCTGCAGAGCTGAGCCTATTCGCTATCCCCTCAATATGAAGATCCCACCGCAATTTCGAATCTATAGTGATGCCTAGGAATTTAGTGGACTCCACCGGTTTTAACATCTCTCCTCCCAATTCTACACCATTATCAACAAGTTTAACATTAGGTGTCGTGAATTTTATTAATTTTGTTTTTTTTTTATTTAATAATAAATTATTTGAATCAAACCAGTAGACAACCTTTGAGAGAGCATCGTTTACATCGTCGTATATAAGTAAATTACGTTTCACCTTAAAAATAAGTGAAGTGTCATCAGCGAACAATACTATCTCATGCTTGTCCTGTACAAAAAATGGCAAATCATTTATGTAAATAAGGAAGAGAAATGGGCCAAGGATAGAGCCTTGTGGAACCCCCATATCCAGAGGAGCCCCAGGAGATCTCTTACCATTTATATCAACCCTCTGTATTCTATTATTCAAATAGGAATTCAGGAGGTCGAGTGCCTTATCTCTAATCCCATAATGATGCAGTTTCCTGATCAACGTCTCATGGTGCACACAATCAAAGGCCTTGGATAAGTCACAGAATATCCCAAGAGCATCCTGCGACCTCTCCCATGCCTCAAAAATATTTTTAATTAGCTCAACACTAGCATCTGTTGTGGAGCGACCTTTTGTAAAACCAAACTGTTTCTTGTGTAGTAGATTGTGTGCATTAAAATGCGATAACATTTGCCCGAGGATGATTTTTTCAAAAATTTTACTAAATGTTGGGAGTACTGAAATTGGTCTGAAATTATTAGGATCTAGGGTACTGCCTGATTTAAAAATAGGAATTACTTTACTGTGTTTCATTAGATCAGGAAACACACCATGTTCTATACAGCCATTAAATATAGTAGCTAGATGAGGTGCGACAACATCAATTATCGAACTAACGACTTTTACAGATAAACCCCATAGATCAGCTGTTTTCTTGACGTCCAGGCTTCTGAAGGCTATTATTATATCTTTGGGGTTTACAGGTTTAAATGTAAATATTACATTACATTCTTTAACGTTTTTCTTTAGCAAAAATTCGGCAATGCCTGGAGACGAATTTTATTCAAAGTTTTCAGAATTCAAAGAAAACAGACGTGTTATTAGTTTAACATATCAGTTTTTTTTTATCTGTAGCTAAAAGACTGAATGCTCTAAGCTTTTAAAAAGTCCAAAAACATTAGTAATGTTTTGAACGGGCTTCGCTTCAGCCTGAAATTAATCCCACAATCCACGATATTAACCCCATTAACGGGCATAGGCCTCATTTCCCATGTAATAGAAGGATCAGAGCTTAATCCGCCACGCTGCTTCAATGCGGGTTGGCGGATTTATTCCCTACCACGTGCCGCGCTGAATTGCTTGTGGTAGTTGTAGAAATAGAATAATATACTAATTTTTAAAGTTATAAATTTTAATAGCACGCGGTCAGAAAAAAGGGGGTAGGTTCGGAATCAGGCGCGTTAGGCACCTGATTTTCAGCCTTTATTTCCTTAGCTGGCCCACGCCGCGACAACGTACCTTAGGAAGTAATATGGAAGGACACTGGCCTGACTAATTCCCGGTGATGATGGTCTTCAGTTCCGTCTTCGTCCGATGACCGGCGGAGATCTCCACCGGTGTAAATGCCGGTAATCAGTCAGCCCGTTATTAATCGAGGGCAGTGACTCGATTTGTAGCAAAGTATAATTAAAGATATAAATCTTAAAGTAAAAATCCTGGAACGAAGAAAGTTCCGAGTCAGGAAAAGAATAATTCAGAAACCAGTGTCACAATTAGCAAAATAATAAATAATTACAATTTTCTCGTTAAGTTAAGAACACCAGCAATATGTAATTATAATAGATATCATGAGAACTTACCCCAGCGGGATTTAAGCCGAGTTAGGGTCGAGGTTAGGTCTCGAGGTTCGGCGGCAACGAAATGCAAAGAAAAAGAGAAGCAAAGACACGCGAGCAAGGAAATATTGACAAGCAAAAGTCTATGCGTTAAGCATAGTCTGTATTTTTATAAATTATTAAGTTTAAATTTAGATATTAAATTATTTTATAATTTAAGGAGTAGACAGGAATATTAAATTTAGAATTTCCAATTACAATTAAATTGATTTTATTAAAGAAAGATCAATAATTACCAAAAAAACATCAGCGGCATCTATCAAGTCCGTTAGAGAAAAAACGCCGATATGAAACACCAATAGTCACAAAGTGTCGAAAAGTTGCCGATAGATGGCGCCACAAGTAGAAGCATGATAAAATAAAGTGAAAAAACTTAACTTTTACTACAAGATCTTATTTATTAGAGTAACGTTCCAGCACAACGTTACAGTACCCCGCCAAAAAGCGTAGGATTTTGCCTACTAGAGCAAAATCCGACTGAACTAACTACTAAACTCACTGCAAGATAAAATACTTAATTGCAGTCCTACACACCAACTATGCATAACAACTAAACTTACTACACTTCCATTCTATACATACATCACATCACATACATCATATCCATACATCACATTGCATACATCACATCACATACACTCTTTCACCTCTCATAATAATCTTTTAGTCAGTAGTAGGTAGCGACACAAAGATCCTTACACACAGAGTAAACAACTGCAGCACTATGTTGTTCACTCAATAAGCTAGTTTAAGAGTATTAAATAGTATTATTTAGTTTATTTAATACAGCATAATTTAGGTAGTAGATGTTAAAAATATTAAAGTTGACAGCAGTATTTAGTCTTAGTATAAATGGGGGTCCATTGTAGTCTATATGGGTACCCTAGTACAGTTGAAGCAGGTTCCTCGCCTCTGATTAATACTTCATAGTTTAATTCATTTTTGTTTAGCAAAAAGAATTTAATGGGGTATGTTTCCATGATATCTAGCGATCAAAACGATTACTATTAAGTTATACAAAACAATAAGATAACGTAGGTTACAGAAATCTTAAATAGTTAAAATTTTAAAAGTTATAGAAGTTATACAAATCGCAAATAGTTAAGATTGTCCAATAATAGATCAGCTGTTTACATGTAAGTATAGTTAAATGGTGTTCTTTACAAAGTATGCTACCTATTACCGACACAGAATTACGCTTAGTGACAAATAAAATGTAAAAACAACGATAGAAAATTAATGAACTCGGAAATGAAACTAATTGTAGGTAGTTGAAAAAAATTTTGTAAAAATAAATTGAATTTAATAGTTATTACTATAGCTCCGCGAACTAACACGTATTACAACAATTATTAGAGTTTTGTAGTAATTTTATAGTTTTAAAGCGATATGTTAAATAACTACTTAAAAATTTTGACGTATAGCACGGCCGATTCGAAATAACAAAATATTGTAGCAATTTATAACATACGAAACAAATATACAATTATAGGAAATATAGTGACAATTAAACAATAATTAAGCAAATAAATAAGTACGTACCAGTTCGCTCGGCGATAGGTCACCTCACGTTCACAATGCAGCAAGTGTAGGTAGATTAGATTTACACAAAATACGAAAAAATACGCTATCACAACGTGAGCAGGCCTTAGAAATTACACGTTAAGGGCGCCACTGCCGCGCTGAGTCGGTTGTGGTAGTTGTAGAAATAGAATAATATACTAATTTTTAAAGTTATAAATTTTAATAGCACGCGGTCAGAAAACAGGGGGTAGGTTCGGAATCAGGCACGTTAGGCACCTGATTTTCAGCCTTTATTTCCTTAGCTGGCCCACGCCGCGACAACGTACCTTAGGAAGTAATATGGAAGGACACTGGCCTGACTAATTCCCGGTGATGATGGTCTTCAGTTCCGTCTTCGTCCGATGACCGGCGGAGATCTCCACCGGTGTAAATGCCGGTAATCAGTCAGCCCGTTATTAATCGAGGGCAGTGACTCGATTTGTAGCAAAGTATAATTAAAGATATAAATCTTAAAGTAAAAATCCTGGAACGAAGAAAGTTCCGAGTCAGGAAAAGAATAATTCAGAAACCAGTGTCACAATTAGCAAAATAATAAATAATTACAATTTTCTCGTTAAGTTAAGAACACCAGCAATATGTAATTATAATAGATATCATGAGAACTTACCCCAGCGGGATTTAAGCCGAGTTAGGGTCGAGGTTAGGTCTCGAGGTTCGGCGGCAACGAAATGCAAAGAAAAAGAGAAGCAAAGACACGCGAGCAAGGAAATATTGACAAGCAAAAGTCTATGCGTTAAGCATAGTCTGTATTTTTATAAATTATTAAGTTTAAATTTAGATATTAAATTATTTTATAATTTAAGGAGTAGACAGGAATATTAAATTTAGAATTTTCAATTACAATTAAATTGATTTTATTAAAGAAAGATCAATAATTACCAAAAAAACATCAGCGGCATCTATCAAGTCCGTTAGAGAAAAAACGCCGATATGAAACACCAATAGTCACAAAGTGTCGAAAAGTTGCCGATAGATGGCGCCACAAGTAGAAGCATGATAAAATAAAGTGAAAAAACTTAACTTTTACTACAAGATCTTATTTATTAGAGTAACGTTCCAGCACAACGTTACACACGAGTAACGATTGCTATCAGGTGAACATGATAACAAGCGGGACCGACGGCTTAATGTGCTCTCCGAGGCACGGTGGGGAGAACCACAAGGACTGCACAAACACCCAGACAACGGCAAACACCTGTATGGCCAATACAAATGTTTGTCATGTGCGGGGATCGAACCCGCAACCGCCAGGGCAACAAGCACAATGATGGCTGTGACTGTTGCGCCAACGCGCTTAAATTTAGTTTTACTATAATATTTTTTTATTTTATGATATATTCATTATTAAATTTAATAATAGTTGTTTTTGAAATAAATATTATCAAATCTTTGTTTGTCTATGTCGAAATTATTTGTAAAACTACCTTCCATTGACTTCGAGTAATCGGCTTCTATTAACATAATAATTGTTTTTGTTCGTAAACAAATGAAAATCAATTTCATTTACACCGAAAAGTAATACAAAGTAGGTGAATGAAAAAAAAATCACGTAAATACACGTTATCAAAGATTACTCAAAAAGTAGTCATAACATATCAATCAAATTTATATGGGATTACAAAACAAACATCAATATTTAATATACAATAGTAGTAAATAAGTAAATAAAAATAAGTAAATACGCATTATTAGATATAACTCGAAAAGTACTAGTCAGATCTCGATTAAATTTAAATGGGACCAAATAACACGCAATACCTTTCGATTAAAAAAAATAATTAAAATCGGTCCACTCAGTCAAAAGTTTGGGTGTAACACACATAAAAATACAACGGAACTGAGAACCTCCTTCCTTTTTGGAAGTCGTTTAAAACTGCCTCTTACACTTAGTAACACTACTAATAATAATTATAATAATACTCTTTACATTTGTTACTAGTAATTTATAAAATAAAATGTAAAGTACTGTTAAGTAATATTTATTTTTTTATTTTTACAAAGTTAAAAACGCCGTCGCTTGGGACTTGATGGTTTTATGGAATATTTATAAAAGAACATATTTTTAATACAAATAATTAATTAGATCCTCCAAGTCACATCTCTCTCAAGGGATCATAGTACAAATGAGAAAAGAAAAAATATAAATAAAGATAATTATTTCAGCTGTAGCATTGCAGTTTCTTCGCATATGAATAAGAGAGGATGAAATGTTCGAGATCACTCATATATTTTATTAATTTTATTTTGTACACTCGTGCTCTTATATAACGGAAATTCAATATTAAATATATTCATTTTTAAGTCTATTTAATAATTTATTTATTAAAATATTCAAATATATCGGAAGTGTATGTTAAATAATAACAATATCGGGATTATAATAATAGTTTATTTATTATTGTTATTAGGTCGACAATCCATTTTTAATATCAAGTGAGGCAGTTTCCGAGTTCTAAATAAGTTAGTTCAGTTGATTAAAGGAAAATAAACTTTAAAGGATGATTAATATTGAGCTACAACGCCGTATATAAATCAATCTAGAAAAATTGTTTTTGTGTATCAACTCCTAAATATCAAAAAAAAAAAAAAAAAAACATTAGAAACGGATATGGATATTTTTTTGGACAATCTTTTTAAATTTAAGTATAAATTGTTTGACATAGGCCTCCTATGTCAAGAGGCACACCGAGATAAGGGATATTTTATAAACACATGTATTATGTAACTATTTGTTGGTTCTCGGAAATAAAAGGCTTTATTATTATTATTATTATTATTATAAATTGTTTAAATATTATAATTCCAATGTTTCTTGATTATGATGTATATGTATTGTGGTTCATTTTTGCTGTATGATTGAGTTTTATGATTTCTATTGTTATTATCTATTATGTATATTAATGTAGGTATATTGTTTTATAAACTGATATTATAATTATTAATTTATGTCCTCGAAATTACTTATTAATTTTTCAATATTTGATGATAAATTTTATGTTGTGCGTCTGTTTTCGTTTTCCGAAATGTGTGTAGAGTAACTTTAATTAAGGTAACACTTATACTTAATATTTTTATAAAAATACGTTCTTTTTCTGATTTTTTTCAGTGTATATCTTGTGGGTGTTAATAAAATAAAATAAATAAATAAACATAAGCCCTAGATTCATTAAGAGTTACTTTTTATTGGTAATTACATTGAATCATTAAAACTAAATCTAAAAGAGGGCAAATGGGAATAAATTTAATATGTTTGATTCCTTTGAGATTGTCTAATTAAGCAATGTAAAGCTAGTGATATCAAAAGAAAGGGATAATATACAAATATAGAAACACGTGCATGCCACACACACATACACAGATACATATGTATATATGTTTTTGTTTATTGTGTATTATAATTTTTTAGGATTTTTGAAGAAAATATAAATAACCATTTGTGTGCTTGTTTAGGATTTATTTTATTAATGACTTCACAAATAAATAATTTAAACTGCTCACGTTGCGTAATTCTAGGAAGAAATTATGCAAGATCTCATAAGATTCTTTTCTTTTGCGCGGGTGCTACAGAGGAAAGGAGATACCATCGAGAATAGGAAAAAGTAAGTACCGAGAAAACTTGATACAGGCATTGAATTTCGTAATTATGTATTGTTTGCGGTCTTAGGCTAACCTCCCTTTTTATAATTACATGTAATAATGAAATAGTAGCTTTACCGTATTTTAAATATTCCATTGTAATGAATTTAATCTTACTTAAATTGTCCTCCAGCAGGCTGGAGGACGTTCCATGCGTTTGCCAACACGAGGGCTCCACTCAAGAACAGTCAGGAATGATGAGATCTAACATGTAGCTGGCTCAAAGTGGAAGATAGCATAGAATAGAGGGAAGTGGACATCCTTGTAGGAGGCCTTTACCTTACCTGGGGCCCTTGCTTAGTCAGTTAATAATAATAAAACTAGAAATAAGTCAGTTAGCAATAATAATAGGAAGAATATATACTTAGCAATTAACACATAAACAAAGTAGTAAAAATTATGAGGAAATGGAGCATGGTCAAATTAAAGTATTTTTTATTTTTCTATTTATCGTATTAGTAGACTTAGAGTGTCTTCCATATATATTTTGAAATAGTACGTGTATAAATGAAAATGAAAATATTTCTACATTTTTTTTTTATTTTTTTTTTTTATTAGGACAGCTTACAGCTTATTATAACTATAACTAATACAGAATATGAATAAAAAAAAGCTAATAACAAGCCACATATAGGATACCACATATAGGATACGTATATCCGTTCAAATCGCGTACCGAATTTTCTGAAAAAGATTAATTTTATCCGTATCCACGCTAACGGTCAAGATATTAAAAACAGTAAATTCAAGTATATCTTTAATCAAAAGTAAATGGAATACTTTTGTTTTTTTTTTTAATCATTAAATCTAAATCTAAAAGAGTGCAAATGGGAATAAATTTAATATGTTTGATTCCTTTGAGATTGTCTAATTAAGCAATGTAAAGCTAGTGATATCAAAAGAAAGGGATAATATACAAATATAGAAACACGTGCATGCCACACACACATACACAGATACATATGTATACATATATGTTTTTGTTTATTGTCTATTATAATTTTTTAGGATTTTTGAAGAAAATATAAATAGCCATTTGTGTAATTATTTATAACTTATTTTATTAATGACTTCACAAATAAATAATTTAAACTGCTCACGTCGCGTAATTCTAGGAAGAAATTATGCAAGATCTCATAAGATTCTTTCTTTTGCGCGGGTGCTACAGAGGAAAGGAGATACCATCGAGAATAGGAAAAAGTAAGTACCGAGAAAACTTGATACAGGCATTGAATTTCGTAATTATGTATTGTTTGCGGTCTTAGGCTAACCTACCTTTTTATAATTACATGTCTTGAAATAGTTGCTTTACCGTATTTTAAATATTCCATTGTAATGAATTCAATCTTACTTAAATCGTCCTCCTGCAGGCTGGAGGACGTCCCACGCGTTTGACAACACGAGGGCTCCACTCAAGAACAGTCAGGAATGATGAGACCAACAAGTAGCTGGCTCAAAGTGGAAGATAGCATAGAATAGAACGAAGTGGACATTCTTGTAGGATGCCTTTACCTAACCTGGGGCCTTCGCTGAAGACATATTTATAACATAACTAGGAAAAAGTCAGTTAATAATAATCAAACTAGAAATAAGTCAGTTAGCAATAATAATAGGAAGAATATATACTTAGCAATTAACACATAAACAAAGTAGTAAATATTATGAGGAAATGAAGCATGGCCAAATTAAAGTATTTTTTATTTTTCTATTTATCGTATTAGTAGACTTAGAGTGTCTTCCATATATATTTTGAAATAGTACGTGTATAAATGAAAATGAAAATATTTCTACATTTTTTTTTTATTTATTTTTTTTTATTAGGACAGCTTACAGCTTATTATAACTATAACTAATACAGAATATGAATAAAAAAAAGCTAATAACAAGCCACATATAGGATACCACATATAGGATACGTATATCCGTTCAAATCGCGTACCGAATTTTCTGAAAAAGATTAATTTTATCCGTATCCACGCTAACGGTCAAGATATTTTTTTTTTTTTATTTATAAATTTTGATCCACGGGCTCAAAATGCCCGTGCCTTTGTTTATCATGCATGCATTATAATACTACAGGCGATTTTTCTACTTATTATACTACAGATCGACAGTCCTGTGACTGCCTAGTAAAACTAGGACGTGGTCCGACGCCGACGGTTTTTTTTTTTTTTTTTTTTTTTTTTTTTTTTTTTTCCTTACTAAATACTGTTTATGCAGAAGTATACACATAATTGCTTTCTAATTTCTAACATTATTATTTTTCTTATCTATGTCTATATTTACACTTATTTGCCTAGTTATCATATATGTACACTTATTTCCTAGTTACCATATATGTACACTTATGTTCTACTTACAATGTACACTTAACCTATGTTACTGTTAGTAAGGATTTTTTTTTTTTTTTTTTTTTCTTATATATATATATATTATTTTTTATATAGTTATTATTTGTTTATCTATGTATAAGTTATCTATTTCTGTTATTTACTTAAATTTCACTACATAACTATTTATTTATCTATTTTTTTATTTTATTTTATAGGTACATCCACAAAATACATATGGAACATTATATATAATTCACTATTACATTATTATCTAATATGTATCCCATCACGGGGTACACAACATTCCACAATATATTAATGCCGTGTAGCAAGTATAATTAAAATTACTTCGCATAAAAAATTAATAGTAAAGATACTACTTGTTAATAATAAAACGGTCAAGATATTAAAAACAGTAAATTCAAGTATATCTTCAATCAAAAGTAAATGGAATACTTTTGTTTTTTTTTTTAATCGTTGCAAACGCAGTTGCAAGATAAAGAAATTTCTGTTTTATCTTCACTTTGAGATTAACTAAATTAATGGCATCTACGTGAGAGTAATAATAATTTTATACCCCGCAAACGTTGTTTTGCCATAACAAAAAATTTCAAATATTTTTCTCAATTTGATCGCAGCACCAACTGTCGGGACAAACTGAAATTAAAATAGAATAATATTTAATACTTGATGCTGCGATGGTAGCGCAGTCTACCGGATCCAATGTAAAACATTCTAAAATTAACAACTACTTATAAATGAAAAATTAGTTAAATAAACATTTTCCAGTGGACCAAATTGTGAATCTAAACCGTCCTCGAATCCCCTTGAACTCACACAAAAAAAAAAATCATCAAAATCGGTCCAGCCGTCTAGGAGGAGTTCAGTGACATACACACGCACACAAGAAATATATATATTAAGATTTAACTGACGTTACTGAATACAGTTTTAAAATTTTATTATAAATATTATATGTCAGAGATACGTACAAATACCAGACGTTTTCAGTATCTATAACGGAGGTACAGAGTAAATTTATATTAAAATTACTAGCTGCCCGGACAGACTTCGTTCTATCAAAAATTAATAAATTTTGATTTAAGTATATAGATTTTTTTTTTATAATAAAATCTTCCGTGGGTCTTAAGGAACATACAAAAAATAAATAAGCGAAATTGGTCGAGCCATTCTCGAGTTATGCGCTTAGCAACAATCATTTTTATTTATATAGATAGATAATCTAGTATAATCACATTTTTTTACAATTGAAAGGTAGCGCCTGTCACGTGGTCCCAATTTTAATTTCATCGATTTATGATGAGTACTTTTTATGTTATTTGTAATAATGGGTATATAATAGACTGTTTTTTTTTGTCGACCTAAGAGGTATTAAACTCCATAAGTTTTTACTGGGTATACCAATTTTGGTGATTCTGTTTTAATCGAAAGTTGTTGCTTGAGATGTAGTATCTGTTAAATTTGATCGATGTTTGATGTGCACTTTTAATACTTGATGATTTTGTGTGTACCTTTTTACCTATTTTGTGTATTACTGGTCGATGTGATAATCGAAGTCGGTTTTTTCATTCGCGAGCAAACGAAATTATTAAAAAAAAATTAAAAGTAGTTGTGAAGCTTTTCAATTCAAAAGTTACTGTTTAACTACGATTTTAAAATCTTATGAATTGTTTCTGGATATTAAAATTTAACGCGTTCCCAGGATGTCACGTCGAACGAAAGAAGCATATTTGAACAAAATGTAAAGTGACACCTTTAGACCCAGCCGTCTCCTTATATTATAAAATATTCAACAAATCTTGCTCTTGCATTTTGGATAATGAAATTTTAATGTATTTTGCGCTTTCAGTCAGCACTTATTTTCCTTGAAGGGCTGAGTAATTGTACGTCCCCTTTTAAAAACGAATACGACTGACTACTTTATACATCGAAAGACAGTTAAGGAATATTCCCTTTGAGAAATAGGCGAGAATTTTTTGTTCCGCGATTACGTATTAAAAGGATCTGTAGTATGTTGCTTTGTTGACAAACGATTCGAATGAGGCTCGAATAGTTTCAGCTTTTAATTTTATTGTAAGTTTCTTTTATTTAGGGTTGAAAAACAACAAGCAAATTGATCACTGGCTTGTAATTTATATTTAAAAAAATCTTTTAAAGTTAAGTTTTAATATTTCTTCATTTATAATTCCGTTAGGTCCAAACTTTTAACAAACTACGAAGTGATATTTGTAAATAGAAGTTGTCATTATAGGAGTAGGTATATTAAGTTGGTCATTTGACTGGCTTGCTTTTTATTATTTCAACTCCTCTATCTTGGATGTCTCGAGTTTGAAGTATCTCATAACTAATTCAGCGCAAATATCAAAAACCATTCCTTAATTTTTATTATTTATTATAGTACAACAACAAATTTAGCACTATGTCATTAGTATAAATAAAAAATAAGCGTGTGTGTCAGCTCCGACTCGCGACTGAAGTACTTCTTCAGGTCGACTGTCTAAATAGGCACAAAAAAGGCTTACTAGTCTAAGAAAAAGATTAATACTCTATCAAATGGTAAATAAACGAATCAAATAATTGTATCTATTGGAATGCTGTTGTGTTCCGATAGATGGCGTACGAAAACGTAACGAGGTCATTCGTTCAGTAAATTTTACTCCTTATATTGTTTATACCGAATATGAAAATCGATTCTGAAGGACTAAACTCCAATAAGCTCTAAAAAAACTTAAGCTATGTTAATAAGATTTGTATCTTCAGTAAGTCTAGATCTCTAAACGTAAATATATAACAACAAATATACAACAAAGTATATATGTATTTTATATCACTAATTTTGAATGTATATATTGCAAAATAAGTATATGGCTTTTTTTATTATTATTTTTTAACTTTTTGTCCAGTTTTTTTTTCACTTTATCACAAATGCGCTTATGAGTCCCGCGGTAACTTCAACTCTCACCATCATGGGTAGACTGGTAGAGATCTCTTACAGAGATAAGTTCGCCCTTGCCGACATTCTTTGCAAAAATGACTTGTAATTATGATTTTTTTTAAAGTGCAATAAAGAATATATAATAATACAACTTGGCCCATTTTCACCCTCCATGATCTGAGTATTACACCTTCGGCTTAATCGGAAGAAATATACTTAATCAGCAGAAACGACTCTAGACTAGACTTAAGTAAGCACTATGTTATAGGATAAACGATTTCGATTAACCTGCCCACCTACTGCTTAAGCTACTGACGACTAAGTAAACCTTGCTTAATACTGTATTAGTGATTAACTTGACCGTAAACACCGGATTTATATCAGAAAGTTAGATTGATGAATTATCAGAAAGTTAGAAAAGCGTAAACTAGTATAAGCAAAATAATAAACGTAAGCAATATATAAGAATATACACGCATACAACATAGGTGCGTGTTTATGTTATGAGTATATAGTTATGTTGTTTCATCATAAACGATACATGTATAGTGGCGGTAATCGTACAACTGTGGTCAGGCACAGCAGGAAATATCCTGCTCAAAATATGGCGCAGCAAGACTGGGGAAGTACCCCGACCTTACAGAAAACCACAGCTAAACGATACTTCATTCAAATGTTGTATTCCTGTGGTGAGTAAGGTGACCAGAACTCTCGAGGGGGATTAGGGATAGGGTCGGCATCGCGCTTGCAATGCTTTCTGCCACCTGCAACATAACCTACAGTAAAATTTAAAAGTATATTAGCCGTACGCCTGTTTGCCGACCTAGTTGTATAATAAAAAAACTTGGTCTTAGAAATATATGACAGCAAAGTACGTAATCGTGATGACCGTGCAAACATAAATGAACAATTAGTAATTTCTAATTATACAAAACTTTGTTATACGAGTACATATGATTACGGATTAGATCTCGACATTTATATATATATAACTATTCAAGTTATATTACAAACAATTTGAACTACGCGCATTTCAATATTCCCAAGACATGACTACACTATTAGGTCATTTACTTATTTGTATAAAAATATATAAATAAAAATGAATGATGCTAAGCGCATAACTCGAGAATGACTCGACAAATTCGGTTAATTTATTTTTTTATAATTATGTTCCTTGAGACCCACGGAAGGTCTTCATACTAAAGAAAAATAATTAAATAATTACTATTAACTATTGATAGAACGAAGTCTACCTGTGCCTCTAGTTTTATTAATAGTACTGAACACTGGTCAATGACCCGTCACAATAAACAGGTAGAAAAAATACTACATTCTTATCTGCTGTTTTGTCGTACTATAACTATATATTACTGTCTTAAAAATTTTCCGCTCATTGGAACACTTATCTTTCGAGGACTTAGTTTCACCAAAGTATAGAACCAGGCCCCGCGGGAACTTTCTCGTAGACATGCACTATTTATGATAACTAAAACGTAAAAACAAAAATCCATTAAGTGTGGCCTCGGTCCCTTGGATCATAAATCAGTTTTACCCGGTAATGGTCGCTACAGAAGTGAATCTGATGCAGCAGGTGTATTATGACCTATAAACCCGTATCCATGTGGTCCCCAGAGCTCACCAGGATGAACAACATACAATGATAATTTTATCGTGATAACGAATAACCAAACGTGTTTTCTATCAGTTATTCTTCACAGGTTCATTTGATACTTATTATAATAATTTGTATGGTTAGTGAACTGTTACTTCTGTCAACCTGAAATGAAATGATTAAGAAGTTATGATTTATATTGATGTATATTTTTGTATTTATTTTATAATACTTCTTGTTCAAGGTAGTTTTACATGGATTTTCAATGCATACTGCATTTAATATCGTGGTAATTTTTAAGTTCAACAGATAAGATTGGAACATAGTATTTGTGGTACCATCAACTGTAATTATCTCTGGTTTTATTTATTTATTAGTTAAATTCAATCAAACTGCAGTTGTGCAAACTCAAACGTTATTGATATTGAATTCAACATTATGTTTATATTTTTACGTGTTGGTAAACAAATCATCAATCATCATCATCACTTTAGCCTATTCTGTGTCTCGTAAGAGGCAACTAAGGGATAACAGAGTTCCACTACCACCTTGGAACTTAAAAAAACGACAGATGGCGGGATAGCCGTCCAAATGCTGGCTTTGAAATATACAGACTGAAGACGGGCAGCAGTGTTTCGTAGCGAGAAAGCCAGCCTATGACCAGCTATGACTATGGTCAAAACACATGAGTTCATGCCATTTTTGGTGCGGACTTGTGGAGGCCTATATCCAGCAGGTGACTGCGATAGGCTGAAGTGAGTAAGTGATAATAAATATTTATAATAAGGATTTTAATAATTTCGATAAACAGTTTGACGTTGACTTTTAAATACAGCCTAATAAAAAAATATAACTAAAATTAAACGGCTAACATTATAAATTCGTAAGTTTGTGAGGATGGATGTACGTTTGTTACTCTTTTAAGCAAAAACTACTAGACGGATTTTAGTGAAACTTGGTACGTAGATAGCTGGAGAGTAATACATAGGCTACTTTTTATTACGCCATTCTCACGCAATCGGAGATTACGCAGGTAAAACCGCATGGTGCAGTTATGTTGAAATGCGTCTTCATGTGTCGGCTTATAAAGCTTAAATCTTTTACTTAATTTTTTGAAAGTCTTCTAATTCAATTTCCATTCAATTATAAAACCACAATTTCAACGTAGATCCATGTGTTGCGGTTCAGTCAAATAGTTAAACTATTTAAGTCTCTAAATTTTACTAACAAAGTTAAGATAAAATTACGTTAAGGATTGCCGCAACCCAGCGAAACTATTATACAATTACCATCAAACAATAAACACTTCAATCTCTAAGTTCTTTAATGCTAAGACATCGCATTCACATAATACATATATTCATGACTAAGAAAATTTGATAGTCTAATAACCGTACAGGATTTTTTTTTACATTTGCGCACTCAAAGGCACCATTGTTTTTATAAATTAGATGATAACAATATATTTTATGAGTTAAAAATGTAGCAATAATAACAACTAAGCCTTGAAATTAATAGCAATAAATTGTCGCACACATTAAATAATTTGTAAATCTTTTGTCCGCCTGTTTGCTTCTTTATGATAGAATTCTAATAGCGGTAAGTAACAGAAGTATTAAGGAGGACATTACGAAATATTTCGCTCAAAATCTAGAATAGCTTAATTGATAAAACGTCTCCCAAGATTGTGTTATTGTGGTTAGTGGCGTAACCAGACTTTTTGTCCGAGATAGAGTCAGTAACGTACTTGTAAACGCTTACCACCAATCATACCGTAAGCATGTTTACCATTTTAGTTTATAAAAAAAAGAAGAATCAGTCTTTGTCACTAGCAGGTAACTTATAAGTCGTAGTAAAATCAACACTAAAAATTTAAAAATCAAAATCCAAAATCAAAATCAAAAATCTAAATCAAAATAAAAATCAAAAATCTAAATCAAAAATCAAAAATCAAAATCAAAAATCAAAACCAAAAATATTGATTAGGTTTCAAAAGCATCGAATTGTCATTTTACAAATTAAAATTTTAATTATTTTTAAAGTTACCACTGGTATGCAAATTCTGCAGAGAAGAACCGGCAAAGAGCTCCGCGGTTTTTGGTAATGTTTTGCTTGAAATACAGCGTCACTAAGTCCACATCTTTCTCGTCCATGTAATCCTGCAAAGAATAATAAGTTTTAGCTGTTAATTTCTTAATAATAATAATAAATAATAAAAACTCTATTGTACATTAAGAGTGAGCAAAATTACAAAAATAAAAACAGGAGATAAGTACAAAAGACAGCTAGTGAGCGATCTCTTCCAGGCAACCTTTGGGCAGAGGAAATGGTATAAATATAGATGGTTTAGGTGTATAGTTTTATCTAAACATTTTCATTCATTTCATTTTATTCATGAAATAGTAAAGTGTATATAATATTAGCTCTCTCATAATACACAAAAAGATAAAATATTTATCGTCTATCTTGTCTTATGTTCGCACACTCTCTTTAATTAGTAAGTGCTCAACACTTCGCCATTCACTTCCACGCTAGATGACGCTGTGTGATTAATCTTAAGTTTAATTAGTTCCACCGCAAACTTTAGATAATAGCTATATTATATTTTACGTGATTATCACATTATATTAATTGTATAAGCGTTGTCTGACAATTAAATAATTGGCTATTGTTTAGGAATTATGTTTTTGAAATTATAATTTCGACTGGGTCAGATCAAATGTTTTTACTTGTAAAGTATTTGTTGAAACCAAATGTGGAACAAATATTTGTTCTTTTATAATTGTGTTATGTGAATACGATAGAGTTGTTTGTCCAACATTTGTATTGGCCCTACAGATGTTTGCCGTGGTCTGGGTGTTTGTGTGGTCCTCGTGGGTCTCCCCACCGTGCCTCGGAGAGTACGTTAAGCCGTCGGTCTCGGTTGTTATCATGTACACCTGATAGCGACCGTTACTCATAGTAGAACCCGCATTGGAGCAGCGTGGTGGATTAAGCTCCTTCTCCTCTATGGGGAAAGAGGCCTATGCACAGCAGTGGTATATTACAGGCTAAAACGACATATAATACGATATGTTTTATATTCCGTAAAATATATAACATCTGTATAATATTATTTATGTACCAGTATCCAAATACGAAATCTAATATTCAAAAACATCCCTGGTATTGATATTAATAACAAAAATAATTCATTCTTGTTTAGTTTCCAATTCTGTTTGTTTATTATATCTTCTTCTGCTTTATATCGAAGTAAATTGTTAAATTATACTTGAAGATTATTTGCTATAAATACAAAATCTTAATAAATAAACAGCTTGTTGTTTCGTTCGACGGGAAGTTATAATTGGAATTAATATACTCGTAATAATAGATTGAATGTAACAATAGACGAGTAAATAGAATCTTACTTTTATCTTAATTTGACAGACTCTTGCTATCCTAATCTTACTAAGTACTAGCGACCCGCCCCGGCTTCGCACGGTTGCAAAAACTATCAGTGTTCCTCTACTATATTATGTATGTATTATACATATTAACCTTCCGCTGTTCCGCTGGAATCACTCTATTTATTAAAGAAAACCGCATCAAAATCCGTTTCGTAGTTTTAAAGATCTAAGCATACAGACAGCGGGAAGCGACTTTTTTCTTTATTTATTTATTGGTTTTTGCACATCAATCAAAATACAGAATTACAATAATTGTAAGTAATACAGTTGCATCAGTTCCAACAAGCGGTCTTATCGCTAATGCAGCGATTTTTTCCAGGCAAGTTTTGGGCATTGATACATTTTTTTACTGTGTCACTGTAATGTCATTAACATAAAATTTATTCTATCTGCAATTAAGAAATATAATATATAGTTTACAATTGTGTACGTTCCTTTTTTGTTTTTTTTTATGTCTTGAAATTGTGGTTTTGATTTCTCCGATAGTTCTTTAGTTTATAAATTCTAGGTCATCATCATCATACCGCCGGGGCGAGGTGGCGAATGCTAGCGCGACCCCATCTCGCCCCACCCAGGCGGACGTCTGCTCACACGTGGTGGTTTTTAGTCAGTACGAGTTTGGCCTAACCCTCTGGCGCCCCCGCGCCGGAGTATCCATGATGCATTTTCTTCAAGTAAAAAAAAATCATCATCATAATTATACATTTACTAATACTAAATAAATAATTTTAATTAATGTAACGCGTCTTAGTAACAAAAGATTTTTTTTATATATTTTTTATATATTATATAATAGTTACCTTTGATCTGAGGGTCTAAAGATCTGATCTGTTACATACAACGTGGTCAAAGGAATCAAATATAAACGTTTCCTGGTTTAGTTTCCGCCTTTGTAGGATTTACTGAATATGTATTGTATACATTTTACAGTTCGAATTTTCGGTCGGTGTTCGTTAGAGAATTGTAAAATTTGAGATTTGCTGCGATATCAACTTTTATTTTAAAATAAAAATGTAGTTTATGTAGCGATCTTTTTATTTTTACTAACACTGAGGTAGGATAGGAAATACACAAATACACTTACAGAAGATAAATAATATTGTTTTCAAGCAGTGTTATGTTCCTGTTGATGAGTAAGGTGACCAGAGCTCCTGGGGGGAATTGGGGATAGTGTCGACAACGCGCTTGCGATGCTTCTAGTATTGCAGACGTCTATAACTTAAGGTAATCGCTTACCATCAAGTGCGCCGTACGCTTGTTTGCCGACCTTGTTATATATTTAAACGGCATATATATATATATATATATATATATATATATATATATATATATATATAATGTGTAGATGATGTTGATTACTATGAGTTATTTATAAATTAGTTCTAATCAAACGCTGAAGAAAGATCTTGAATATTTTACATACATCCGGAGTGTAAAGATTAGTACGTTACATTCTCTGAACAAGGCCTTTAATGAAAATATCAGAGGGTAATAAAATAACTATGTATTAAGCTCATTGTGTCAAGTAATTAATTTGTTTTTAAGCCGTCAAAGTCTAAGAGGCGAAGTCAACAGTCCTTATACGTACTTATAAGCCTTATGATCTATTTATTTTATCAATCAGGCCGATAATAACTATGAACCTCTTCTGTTTCTGTAAATGTTTGAGTAACAATAATCGGTGATAGAGTTATTGATTAAATAAATAAATATCTCGCACTTAATAGTTCTCAGTAGAACATACACCTGTATAATATAAGGGCCGAAAATACATGGCGTAATTCACACCCACACCCCGCAAAATATATGTATGGTTATAAAAACTTTTGTCGTTTGCATGGATCAACCCTACAATCATCCGAAAAGTAAGTTATTGTGGCTGTCCTAGCGCGTCACCAATATTTATATTTTGCAATAAGAACTAGTGGGTTAATTTTTGATAGAAAAATAATCAGTCAGAATATTTATAATCAAAAACTAACGACTAACAAAAAAAAAATTATTTGAAATTATTTACTAGCCCGTTGGCGCAGTTTGTAGTGGCTCTGCTTTTTGTTCCGCGGGTTGCGGGTTCGATTCCTGCCTGAGTCTGGGTGTAATATTTGTATTTATATATTTATATATGTATTATTTCTATGTAGGTATATTTATCAAAAAAAAAAAAATAGTTATAACAGTCGTCTGTTACCTGTAACACAAGCATTAAGTTGCTTACCATAGGAACAGACGACCGTGTGTGTATGTTATATGATATTTATTTATTTATTTATAATAAATACATAAATGTTATTATAGGAGATCATAAATTGCTGTGAAGCATCCATTCAAGACTATTTTGGTAGAAATTTAATATTACTAATTAAGGTCACCGTCTTGTTAGTGTTTCGTTAATTTATATATTGTTTCTTACATTTATGAAGGCTAGTAAAATTGTACTGATATGTCTAAGTACAAAGCTTTTTCTGGTACCTTTTTGTAATTAGGAAATACAGAAATTTTTTTAATTTAGTAGACAGAAACTTCACTGCAGTCATTAGAGAAAAAAATAATAATAAAAAAGAATAGCGCTTGAAGCTAAACTTCTCAAAGTAAGATGTGAATTATACGTCGTGGTCCGTAACATACAAACGTAACATCCACAGCACGAAAAACATTTGTATGGCTTACACAAATATTTGTCATATGCATTAAGCAAGAATTAAGCTATTAGTAAACCAAAATATAAATGCGGGATGGATCTAACAGTAAAACATATTCTTGTAGATTGTCAGGCCTATAATAGAGATAAATCAACATGTAACCTAACTAATAACTTAAAAGATTGTTTAACTGAAAATGGCCTTATACCGACAGTTAACTTTTTAAAAAAGATAAATATGTACAAGACTATATAAATGTTACTATTGTAGTCGCTAATGACCTTAGCTATTAAAAAGCGACTTAAAATAAATAAATTAAAAAAAAATTTAAGCTAATTGCCATCACATCAACTGTTGTGACCTCTACATTTTGACTTTAGATGATTTGCATATAAAGCTATAACATTTCATATTTCGCATCAAATTAGTCATTATTGAGGTTCACGACTATAAACCATTACGCAATAACTTGCGGGGATGAAAGGGCTATCATAAACTTCGACCAAGTACCAAACGAGATTAAGGGTTAATATAAGGCAAGTGGTCTCAGTGACCCGAAATAATTTACAGTTCAAGCTATCTTTTTAGCAAGCTGCTTTAATTTGCCAGCCCCATGGCTTGTTAATTCTGTCATCCCAGACTTGCTTGCGTAGCTAAAGTCATACTATTTAGATACACTTGAGGTCGATGAGACCCCATGCAACGAATATAACACAAAATATTTATTAACATATTAAGTAAACAGTCAAGTATATAGTTTGAAATCATAATTTTTTTATTTTAATTTGTCCATTTTAAATTAAAAAAAAAATCAAATTTAATTTCTCGCATCAAATACTAAAACGGTCGTCAGTAATCATAAAAATGCAACAGATTTTATGTATATAATTTGTTTTAAGAAATAAATAACGGAAGAGCGCACTGGCTCATTGTGACCTCAGGCCTTTGCCCATCACAAGAACCAAGGAACTCATTATTGTATCTAATGTTTTTTTATGAATCAGCATTAATACTTTTTTTTAAATAGTGTGCTCTTGCATACAAAATGTATTACTCATCATAACTATTGTAAAGGTATTTCCTTGTACTGAAGATTAACTTGTACACCTCTAAAAATTTATTATTCAACGAGTAATAAAAAGAGCATTGATTGTTAAAAATATTTTCATTAAATACATATCAATTTGGTTTAGTTTCCGATTCTACGCCAATAACGTTTTCAGGTTTATGTCAAACTTAATTAAAGGCTAATAACGGCTTTAAAGACTAATAAAACAAATGATTCATTCCGCTTTCATTTAGTATTATGTTTTTAAATATCGACGAGAAGAATATTGTGAAAATTGTACGATATGCATTACAGGTCAGTCACTAAGAAAAATAAAAATAACTACTTTAATTTTGATTAAGTATTACGAAGCAAATATTTTTTATTAGAAATAGCCTCGGTCTCTTTCATTGACGTACCGAAAATTTATTTCACATAATTTTTTGTTTGATAAATATAATAAAGTAGCCAAAGCTATTGTAGACTGATTCTATTACTAGCCGAAATTAATGGATTCGAATTGTCAATTACTAGGCCGTATTAAAATTAAATTATACGCGCGTATTGTGGTTCGACGATAACTAAATTAATCCTGACCAAAATCATAGTAAAATATTTGATCTCAATTTGTCTTAATAAAACAAATTTATTTATTTACTTATAGTAATAATTTCAATAATAATTCAAATTCAATATTTTAACAGACATCATCAATTTGACAAGTAAACATTTGAGATGTATGTATAGAATCAAAAATGAGTTACTATCACTTTGTACTATGTACTATGAAAGGGAATGTAGAAATATATGTATGTAATTTTTAACAATTTTCTTTCATTTTTTTTTCGTCTAAGTAAGAATTAATTTTAATAACAATATTAGGGTGTTTTATTTTATATTTAATGATTTCGTTATTACATATTAATACATTTGAAATCTGATACGGTTGTATTGTTGCGAGACTGATGTTGATGAACAAAGGCACGGTGAAGGGCCAAAAATTCGCTTTATACTGAAAGCTAGTCAATTCTCATGATTGACATTTTTATTTTCTGCTACTGAGAGCGTAATTTTCTATTTGTATATTTGTACATAAGCTGTGTGGTTACGGCAGTAAATAATATAGCTACCCCATACTCTTAGCTGTCGTAAGAGGCGACTAAGGGATAACACAGTTTCACTACACCTTGTAACTCAAAAAATCGACCGATGGCGGCATAACCATCCAACTGCTGGCTTTGAAATACACAGGTCGAAGACGGGCAGCATTGTCTTCGGTACGACAAGGCCAGCCATGTGTTCACGAACCCGCCTGCCCAGCGTGGTGAATATGGGCAACACACATGAGTTCACGCCATTTTTGGCGCAAACTTGTGGAGGCCTATGTCCAGCAGTAGACTGCGATAGGCTGAAGCAATGAAGTCGAGCTGTCTGCTTGTTTGGTTCCTTAAAAATGTGTTGTGTTGAATTATTGATGATGTGCGAACCTCATATGCGAATCGAGCCACATCATTGAATTATTAATTAATGGTTATTAAACATTAAATCTGAATTAATAGTATATCTGTAGCTTTTTTAATATTGATACGTAATGTTTCGTGTTACAATTGTTGACGAACTGAATTTTTGTAAAAAAATACACTAAATTTCTTTTTTTTAAATGTAATTGTTAATTTATTTTATTGTTCAATTATATACTTGAATCTTTTACTTGTATTGCTATTGTCCCTAATATTAGTTTTTATATACAATTATTTTCATAGACATGCCAGTAACGATAAAATTGTATGTATATTGGAATCTCTAACATCAATGTAAAATACATTTGTTTAAAAAAAATAACATTTAAACATAATTTTGATGAATTACATTAATTTTAATTTATATTTGTATACAAATAGCGATATATTTTCATTCATTCAAGATTAATACCTTAGACTCGGAGATATCATGGACATCGAGAGGGACAAAGAATGGTGACAAAAAGGGATCCCTTCACGATTTAACGATTGAGATTGATTGACGCATTTCGGTTGAATTATTTCAACCCTCAGTCGAATATTCAACTGATAGATGAAGACATTTGAATTATCTTTGTTATTTGGGGTAACGACATGATATTGATATTTATTTATTGACTAACTGTGCACCGCGGTTTCACATGCGTTACTTTAAAGAAGCTTATAGACTTCCTCTGTAAATGGGCTATCGAAAACTAAAAATATTTTTTTAACACAAACCGGTAATTATCAATACTAATAAATAAAATTAGAGTGTCTGATTGTAATAATAAAAAAACCGCTTTTTACTAAATGTATATAGATGTATACACGGTACATATACACATACTTTTATACACATATACATATATTTTTGTCTGCCTGCCTGTCTGTCTGTCTGTCTGTTCCGGCTAATCTCTGAAACGGCGGGACCGATTTTGACGGGACTTTCACTGGCAGATAGCTGATGTAATAAAGAGAAACTTAGACTAATTTTATTTTAGAAATTTATTTATTTTGAAACGCTGCGAACTGAACAATATTTTTTTTTAATTCCACGCGGGCGAAGTCGCGGACACAGCTTATTATAATTTGAGTATAGACATATATTTTTATCTATACAAATAAATAAAATTGGAGTGTATGTTTGTAATATGTTAGTCACCTATGCCTGCGAAACTAACGAAGAGGGAGGAGTGAAGACTGGAAATATTTATGAGAAAAGTGCTGCGACGAATATTCGGAACCGTCAAAAATGACAATGGGACATATCGGCAGCTTATGAACAACGAAATAGACGCGCGCATAAAAGGTGAGAATATTGTCAGATTTTGCAAGTCTCAAAGACTGAGGTGGGCAGGCCACGTAGAAAGAATGCCGGAAACCAGGGCAGCCAAAATAATATTTGAGTGGACACCACAGCAGAAGACCGAGAAAAAGACCCAGGAAAAGATGGAGGGAATGAATAGAGGAGGATTTAAGGACGATGGGCAAGTTTACGAACTGAAGGAGGGTTGCCAGAGATCGTGACAAGTGGAAACAAATCGTGGAAAAGGCCAAGACCCAAAGGGTTGTAGCGCCACTGGAAGTAAGTAAGTAAAGTTTGTAATATGTATGTATACACGGTACATATGCCAAAATAACATTTTTATAATTTTTGTCTGTCTGTTTGTTCCAGCTAATCTTTGATATGGCTAGACCGATTTTGACGGGACTTTCAGTAGCAGATAGCTGATGTAGTAAGAAGTAACTTAGGTTACTTTTATTTTAGAAATTTATTTATTTTGTAACTCTGTGAACTAAACAATAACCATTTTGTTAAATTCCAGGCGGACGAAGTCGCGGCCACAGCTAGCTAGAGATAACTCAAAAACTGTGTTTCGGATTTGAATTAAATTTAAATGGGATCACATGATACGCCTTTGAAAAAAAAAAATAGAGTCTGTACTTAAGACCGCACGACAGAAGTGAAAACATTATTCTTCAATATATAATATTAGCACGATAAACTACTAACTACACATACGAACCTAACAATGCAAACCAAATAATTGTTAAAATAAGCATTATTAAGTAATAATAATAACTATCAATTAATGACAATCATTGGGTACGTATTAATTGAATATACTTAACACAGCGACACAACAGCAAAGAGCAGCTGACTGTATCTTTCTCGCTCGGGTGCACTCGTCGGTCCCGAGTTCACCCGATCGAGTCTTTCACCTCAGAGCGTGACGGATCAGCCTAACTTACTACCTACGAAAAATGTGTGTGCGGTGCGCCAAAAGAAGTTCACTTTAAAAATGTTTAAAATCGGAACATTCAGTATAAAGTTATGACTCTTAGTATAGAACAGTTTTGGTCAGTGGACTCGCGTCGATTTTCATAGATTATAAGGCTAATTCTTAAGTTTTCTAAAGTTGCAGTGACGTACCGATGCATGTTAAAAAAAAAAAAAAAAATAAAAAAAATTGGAATAACAAAAACACGGGCATTACAAGCCTGTAGATATATCACTTACATTAAAAAAAAAATAACAAGTTATGAGATGACACATAAATAAAAAAAATAGCCAATTGCGAGTCGCACTCGCACACGTAGGGTTTCGTACCATCGACTAGGTAAACCACAGTCTGTAGGTACACATATTTCATATTGTAACTAGCACGCCTTGCTTCGTGACGTTATCGCTACCCTAGCGATCGTTGCCTAGCAACTTCCGCCTGCGCCCCACCGTGCACCGCAGCGCTCCTACAGCAGTTTATAAACTAAGTAAAGGAAATATTCTGTAAGATATTTAATTGTTAAATAAAACTGAATATTTTGTAAATATTTCAAGCGTTTACCTGGTACCAATTCTAAAATTGGGCAAAAAGCGCCAAAAAACCACTTTTGTTGTATAAGAGCGCCCCCTAAATATATATTTTTTATTTTAATTTCATTATTTGTTATTTAAGTAAATATACAATTAAATATTTCGTGAATATTTCAAATGATCAAGATATCTATTGATAACACGTAGGCCTGTTACCATTTATTGATATCGAGCAAAAATAGGCAAAAAATGGCGTTTTTCGTATGGGAGCCCTATTTAAATATTTATTTTATTTTTAGTATTTGTTGCTATAGCGGCAAACAGAAATACATAATTCGTAAAAATTTTAACTGTCTAGCTATCACCGTTCTTGAGATACAGACTGGTGACAGACAGACGGACGGATGGACAGACAGCGGAACCTCCACATCTTTTTGAATTGATTGTTTTGATAATATTATCATAATTAATGGATTGATTTATTAATTAACAAGATATACGCAGTTGTGTAAAAGCTTATAGTTTAGTAACACAATACGTTTATTTTGATGTTATATCATTGACAAATACTTCATAGAAAAATGTGTTATTTGTACTTTGGACATTGTTGATGAGTGACGTTAGCGTGAAATACTTACATCAAAACCTTTAGTCAACATTACTTATTTTGTTAGTATTTATTTGCAAATAAATACTTTCTAAGTTAAGTGTAAATTTTGAATTCACTCGCTAAATAACGCGGTTAAATTGAAAAAGGAACTCGAAGAAAATGAGAGTATATTTTAGTAATTTAGGTCAAGAGGCGGATTATAAAGTACATAGCGGATTCGCTTAAGCATATTGTATGAGAAGATTATTCATTCTTTTATATTTAAAGTTTAACTCTTTTAAAAGTTTTTATATTTTTAACAAAATATTATTCGAAATAAGTAGTTTATTTATTTTTTTGTCTTAAAGAGTAACGTATCAGAAATTATAGATCAAATTTTTGTAACTTTTTTGATAATTTTTTTTACTATATGGGGTTCCGAAAGTAAAAGTAAATCAGCGTCAAAGTAAGTTTGTAGTTTATTAGATTTTCTTATGACGGAGCCTAGCTGTGATTTGAAATAGAGCTTATTTTATTTTTGAATCTTAGTAGTATAAAGTTATATAACTGTTATTAAAGTTAGATAATCGACGTGTAACATCTAATTGTGTTTCCTACAGTGAGTGATTTTTCTGACTTCACTTACTTACCCTCCTCTAATTTTAATGAATTAATAATAGCAAGAGTAAAATCAGCAAAATTATCATCAATTCACGGCAGCCTTACGCAGTCTACTACTGGACATAGACCTCCACAAGTTCACGCCAAAAATGGCGTGAACTCGTGTGTTTTATCCATAGTCATCACGCTGGGCAGGCGGGTTGGTGACCGCAGGGCTGGCTTTGTCGCAACAAAGACGCTGCTGCCCGTCTTCGGCCTGTGTATTTCAAAGCCAGCAGTTGTATAGTTATCCCGCCATCGGTCGGCTTTTAAAGTTCCAAGGTAGTAGTGGAACTGTGTTATCCCTCAGTCGCCTCTTACGACACCCACGGGAAGAGAGGGGTGAAATTATATAATCAGTAAAATTATAAGATATTAACATATCTTTACACGTATTATTAGGTAAATATATTTCTTTTTTTTTATGCCAAACTGTTTACTAAAATCTGTAGAAGTGAAAAATGCAAGAATATAATATTTGTGTTTGCTTGCAAACGAAAAAAAAAAACAGACTTCAATTATATCAAACAGTAATACAAGGTATGTAGATGAAAAAAAAAATGTCAAGTAAATACTTACTATTAGAAATAAATCAAAAAGTATTTATCAGCTTTTAGTCAAATTTAAATGAGACTAACTGGCAAGCATCAAATTTTGATTTAAAAAAAAATCATTAGAATCGGTAAACCTGGTAAAAAGTTATGAGGTATAATACAACGACGGTTGACAAAAAATAATCAAGTAAATATGCATGTAAGAGATAGCTCAAACAATGTTTATCAGATCTTAATTAAATTTAAACGAGAACATATGACAAGCAGTACCTTAAAGCAGATTTAGGGTCAGTTTCAATATTCTATGTATCTCTGAATTTGCTTATTAGTGATGGAATTTGACATAAACTCCATTCAAATTGTGTCAAATCTTATCGCTAGTAGGCAAAACCAGAAATAAATTGATTATTGAAAACGTTTCGTTCGGTTTAATTATTTACATTTATGTTATGATTTATAAGTTATAAGATATTTATTTTTTTTCGATAATTTTATTATTATTTAAAAATAGAGACAGATTGATAAATTGTCTGCTATACGCCATAGCACAATTATTAAAAAGACATTTTTAAGTCGAGCAAATTTTATGTCAAACAATCTCTATTTACTTTTCTTACTTTACCTACTTTTCAATTTTATATGTATAAATTTCTTGCGGAAGAACTTGGTACATTAAAAATATTATCCGTACCTATAACAGCCTAAATAAAGTTACGATAACATAAAGTTTTAGAAATGGGAGCAACATAATTTTATCTTCAACTTTGTAGAACTTTCGAAGATTAAATATTTATTGAATAAAGATGTTCAAATGATATTCCAAACTGTCCTATTAATAGCTATATATGTATAATACTATATGAAAGGTTTTTGGTATAGTTTTTCATGTAATATACCTATTATTATCATCATCAATCAACAATGATTTTTGTCACATCGTTGAATGGCAATTTTCTTAGTTAAGATTCTTTGTATTTTAAATAATAATAAAAAAAAAAATTCCCCAGTCGGCCTGCTGTTGATTTACAACACATTACACGTTGTGCCCTACCTCATACAAATAATGATCCAGTATGTGAAAAATAATGTCAATATTTCTTCTTCACATCGTAGTCACTTTGGGAATAAATTAAAAAAAAAACGACTTCGACTTTTGCAGTAAAGAAAGTTAAAATAATTAATTAAATCAAATTAGGTGTTGTAGATATTGGTATTTTGAGTGAGTTACTCAGCTAATGATAATAGTAATTGTCTAATTTTAATTCCCATATAGTAGAAGATCTGAACTAGAAATAATCTTCACCCATCTGTTTATGGATAGCATTTATTTTATGTAAGCTATTCCCGCGACTTCGACCGCGTGGAATGTAACAAAAAAGCTATTGTTCCTTTTGGTATTTATAATATAAATTTCTAAAATAAGAGTAACCTAAGTTACTCCTTATTATATCAGTTATCTGCCAGTGAAAGTCCGGTCAAAATCGGTCCAGCCGTTTCAGAGATTATCCGGAACAAACAGACAGACAGACAAAAATTGTAAAAGTGTTATTTTGGTATATGTACCGTGTATACATCCATATGCATTTAGTAAAAAGTGGTTATTTTAATATTACAAACAGACACTCCAGTTTTATTTATTTGTATAGATCTGCTACAGTACTCGTATACAATTCGTATTATATTTGACTATTATCTTGTAATTATTTAAAAATTTAAAGTTTTTGCCGTTTTAAACATTCACAAACATTAAACAAGTTTAAAAACTAAATTTTATTGACTTAAATTGCAAAATTATACCAAAGATTATGAGAGTGCAAGACTGAACCTGTAAGTACATAACTACATATGCAGTGATGCAAATGACAAAGTTTCCTGCAGCGTAACTTCGAGCAAATTTTGTAAACTACGTACAAATAATGCTTCGCATGCTGCAGTCTAGTACCGGCATATAAAATGTCGTGGATATTAAAGATTGCGATCGCATATTATTATAATGTCCAAAGTTAAAGTTTAAAGATATTAAAATAAATTTAACGAATTTCTTATACCTAGTTCTTATATTATCATCTTAACTGACTTTTGGCACTGTATACAATTCTTAATCGTTGACATATACGAACGAAACGATATTTATTTTTATGCAAAATTGCGATATCAATTTCCCAGACTTATTCAAATATAAATAAACAAAAGTTCAATATGTCAAAATAAATAATACTTACAATATTATACATACGAGACACCATCGGAATTGGAATTTCTTCGATAACGCCAAATATTCTCCACCCTAATTTTTTTTTGTAGCGAACCTTATTTTCACGTTATCTTATTTACATGATATTTACATGAATAAACAATGTTATCGATATGTTTTACCTCTGGATAACCGTATTATTTACTTGTTATGACGACTTTATATCGGTGAAAAGAATATCATTACATTTTTTTACAAATAGGTGTGAATGAAAAACGTTGACAAATATTGTTAGTCGTGATACATTTAGTTTGGTTTATGCGCTGATTTCGAGTACATATAATTTTTGTATAATTCATGTTTGAAAGGTAAAAAGATAGAATAAGTCTAATGGTAAGCGAATAAAGGTAAAGGCTAGGGACATTGCAAGCGCGTTGCCGTCCCTAACTCCAAAATCCCCCAGAAGCTCTGGCTACCTTTCTCACCACAGAAACACAACACTACTTGATAGCAATATTATTTAGCTGTGGTCATGTATAAGAATGAGGTATTTCTCTAGTTGGGCTGTCTCAAATTTTGTGCAAGATATTTCTTGCATTATCCAAAGTCTGCAAAACCTATTTATATGTCATGTATATAAAATTCACTATCATTGGAATTAGTCCGTCTGTTACAGACAATTTAGAAAAGTGTCCTCTCCACAGATGGACACTCTCGCCTAGGACACTCTTCATGAACACCCAGAGTAAGCTCTGCACCAACCCTCTCGACCTCACTGGCTAGATCTACAGGAACGACGAGTCGATACGTGTGAAGACAGTTCGGCTGCAGGAGTCTTTCGCATTTTATTGCTATGCCACGAATGCCTGACCGAGACCCCATTCTGGGTTTCAAATAAAGTTTTCCTTCTCCAGGACTCTGATGATTTTGAACCAGGTTTATCCCTCGGTCGCCTTTTACGATACCCTCGGAAAGAAAGGGGGATGGTGCTATTCTACTCGGCCGACATCGATATAAGTCCATATACTCGTAGGCTCTCAATATGAATAAGTTACACGATTTGACGTTTAATATGCGTACCGTTTCACGTTTCCGACTTCTAAATAAACGTATTGAGTAGGGTCTATTTCATAGGTATCGCTCAACTCATTGTGAATAGTTTTGACAAACATGATAGTTCCAATTTAGATAGCTTTCGTTATAGATTGACTAATCTTCAAAATCAATAAACTCTTGAAAGCTTATTTCAATTACTATATTAGTGAATATGTTCAACGAACCTTTTGCTTTAGGTTACAGCCAAAATGACATGATTATTTGTATCTTGTTTTAATTAACATTTAGAACTTAAAAATATATATAAGTATTTCACTCAAATTCAGAGCTTTTAATGAACCCATAACACTGGAGTAGAAAGAGGGGCACTGCCAACCCCTACACGACGCCTATCAATTTCAATACCGGCTCTAAACTACACCTTCCACGAATACAAACATACTACAATACATCAAGTTTCAAAACTTACTATTATTAATTTTATTTCTTAGTGTTAATATCTTTTGAAAAAGTTATTTTACTCTACTAAAACATACACTGTCAATTATGCCTTCTGTATTTATCTATATTTAACCAACCTCAAAAAAGGGGAGGTTACTCAATTCGACCGTATATATTTTTTTGTCTACCTGTTTATGTGTCTATTATGTTTATATGAGTATTTTATGTTTATTTATTTATTTATATCATTGTCGTCACAACTGCGTTTTAAATGTTATTTAAAGACAGTTAAAGATTGTGAAGCACAATGGGCGGACTTTAACTATTTAGCAATTTCTTCCAAACAACCGAAGTAAAGGAAGGATAAATTTATTATTAGTTCGAGACAGGGTAAGTAGTGCAGTTATATGATAAAGTTACATGCAAATATATACATAAAATACATGAATACATACATACATACATATATCTAGAATTCAATAACATATGTCGAGATTGTAACTTATGTTGTATTTATTGTTGATGCTTTGGATACGTGACAGCATGGCGATGGCGTATGCTTCGAATAATCCAGAATATATCAAAAGAATTTTAAAAATGTTCTTAGAACTCTTCGAACATAGCACAGGCTAAAAAAATCCTAAAGTAGTAATTGTCAGAAGCACATTTCAAAAACCTTAGAGTTTACAAATAAATTAAATGAAGTAACGAAGAAAAAAACATTTACAAAACTCATCAATAAATATAATAAAAATGTAAATATTATATGTTTGTGCAAGCTAATCTCAGATACGGCTTAGCCGGTTTTGATGCGGTTTTCACGAATATATTGTTGTTAGTCACTTAGTGTTTGTTTCAGATCAATCGGTTCATAAATAAAGTTAAGCCAATTTGAAGAATCACGTTGAACATATAAATAACCAAACGACGCTGTTTATAACCCAAAATAAACCAAGAAATGCTGTCAAAAGTCACTATTCCACGCGGATGAAGTCGTGGGCACAGCTAGTTTCATAAGAAAATTAGACATTTATCAAAACTTTTCGTACTAAGAATAAAATTCTACAAAAAAGATACAAGCCAAAATATTCTCCGTAAATTAATCGAGGCAATAAGGTACGATATTAATTTAATATACTAAAGCAATGTACTAAATTAAAAACGTAATGGAAGTGTTAACAAAAAGTTATTCACTGTGCTTTATATAAAACATAAGCGTATAAATCTCTTTGTTTCGTCTAAAAGCGTACACGTTTTAACCTATTTTAAAAGAAGTTTTATTTTCTTTTAAAAATTTTGATTATTATATTTAGCATCTATCGCAACACTATTGTTACGTTTCGAATGTCAACTTTTTTTAATATTAATTCAATTATTTTTCTTTTTGAAATGTTAAGAGCAGCTTTTAGTTTCAATCAATTTGAATTTTCAGTCAATTTGAATTTAATATTTTTAATTTTTTTTTAATTTTTGAATGTAAAAAGTTCTCAACCAATGCACATTAATTTTTATTTAACTTGTGGCTGTATTTGTTTATCAAGTACATTTCAAGTACATTTCTTGTACCTAATATAGGAAATATCATAGCAGATGATATAGTGTTTGTAAATGTAGCATCTTTTGGCCTTCGTTAATATCCAGAGACTTTTTTATCAATGAAATAAACACTGTCATATCAACATGTTTATTTCCTTGACCTATGTCAGATACGATTGACATCGACTATTATATTTTAGTCGTCTTCTCTTCTTACGTGAGATTTTGCTCGCGTTGGCGGAATGTGGCTTTGAAAGTTGGCGTGTTGACCGAAAGTATTGGCATTGGCATTGGGGTGTGTATAGTTTGTATTTTAATCTGTGTTTTATTTATTTAATGTAGATATATTTTATATGTTTACCAAAATAAGTTTGCACGTAATCATGTACATTTATTTGTTTGAGTTGTGAGACACGTTTTGTAACCCTGACAGGGTTAATGCGTATTTCTCCTTAGGCGATCAAGATACCAAAATAATAAGCTAGGGTACAAAAGGTAATAATTTGGTCAAACGTGGAGCAGTCTAATGGGGAAAGGACCTTAACATTGCAAAAGATAAAAAAAAAAACACTTTTCTCAAATAATGTTCTTTTTCCGTCAGTGCCCAGGTCGGGGGTCGGCAAAGCGCTTACAGTGCTTCTGACGTTACAGGTGTGTCTAGGCTACGATATTCCCTTACCGTCAGTTGGAAAGTACACTTTTTAATCACTCTAGCAGCACAAAAGTACCAAAGATTGCTTTATATATGAATCCAACTGCCATTACAATAACCTTTAACAAAGGTAAAGGGAAACTCTCTATATGTATTTATAAGATAAAAACTTATGTAAAACCATATATATGTATATAAATATATAAGTCAAGGTAATTTGTAACGCAAAAGTAACTCGCACCGAACCTTCGATCTCGATTACCTCCCACGATTTAGAACTTGAGCGAACGTTCAACGATAAATCGTCCTATCGGGTGAGTGGAACGTACAAAATGGTTACTTTACTCGACTGCCCAGTTCGGTTCACTCGGGGAAAACTTTGACACCAATACCCTACGTTACAGTGAAACGGTACGTGATGGACTATTTTGTAGATAAGTTTAATGTTTGAATATCTTTACGTTATTAATCTTTAACTTTTCGACTCTTCTTTATATATAAAACCTTTTTTTGTGTGCAAATATCAGTACGGTTTGCTATTTTTAACCAACTTCAAAAAAGGAGGAGGTTACTCAATTCGACCGTATATATATATATATATTTTAATGTATGTTCGTGGATAACTCCGTCGTTTATCAATCGATTTTGATAATTATTTTTTTGTTGGATACGAGATATCCCTAGTTTGGTACCATGATAAGGAAACCAGGATCTGATGATGGGATCCTAGAGAAATCGAGGGAAACTCTCGAAAATCCGCATAACTTTTTACTGGGTGTACCGATTTTGATGATTTTTAATTTAATCGAAAGCCGATGTTAATCGTGTGGTCACATTTAAATTTCATCGAGATCTGATTACAACTTTTGGAGCAATCTTTGATAATGCGTATTTACTTGACTATTTTTTCATCTACCTACGTTGTATTACTTGTCGATATAATTGAAGTCGGTTTTTTTTAGTTTGCCTGCAAACACAATTATTCTTTTATTAGTCGACTTTTGTTGGTGTGTAATTAAAAACAAAAAAAACGTTTAACTTTGATAATAGTACTCTTAATAAACGATATTTAAAAAAAATAAGAATCAAAAACAGTTGTAAAATACTTTAATATTACTAACGACAACAAATTATTTTTACATTTATATTATTGTTATGTACGATACGTCATATTTCATCTTTTATTATGTGATATAATTTTGTGTATTACAATCGCGATTCTAAAATATAAAAAAAAAATTATTTACTTTAATTAAAACCTAAGGAAACAATGTACAATCCTTATTATAGAACGAAAAAATTGTATTACTTTTCAAGACATTTTTTTTTCGTCCACATCAAAGAATCAACTGAAATAATAGAATACCAAAATAAATGATCCGTTCATTTAAGAGGCTATTGTTTCGAATTGTGATCCCGGAGCTATCTCTTCAGAGGCCTAACGAAGTAAATTGATACACAAAGGTCGATAGAAAATCGGCGTGAAAGAGTTATATTTTATCAACCCTACACATTTTTATGGTCGAAAGAAGATAATTTAATAAATATAATTTATAAAGACTTACCTATTTATGGATTGTGTTAAAAATGTTTATTATTGTTGAATAAATAAAATAACTGTATGATTAAACTATAAAAGTAAAAGAAAGAAATAAAGATAGTTTCAAATTATAAAGTTTAAAACAAATATCTCTTTTCGTAATAAATAGAAAGATTTAGAGATTAATCCACAGCACTGCTTTACTGGAACTTTTTGAGTTCAGAGTTATCTTTAAACATAAAGATTTTCTCACGATATTTTGTACATCTCTGAGATCGAAATAAATCGTAAATACAAATGAAAAACCTGTAAACTGTGGTATTAAGTCCTCGAACGTCAGTTTTGATAATTGGTTTTAATGACTTAAGTTATCTGCTGAAATTCTAATTTTACAGTTGTAAAAAAATCAATATCAATTAGTATAATCTAATTATATTTATTTATGTTTTATACAGTTGAAATTGTTCGTTTTAATTATTTGAATATTAGCAAGACAGAAAAGCCATTTAGCTGACTTCGATATCGATACAAATTTTTACTTTTGAAAATATGCTTTTAGTACATAAAACTGACTGATATTCATTGTATACGACAATGATTGGATTTGGACTAAAAAGCGGTTAAGAAAACTTGTTAGCTCTTTTCTCTTAGTCCTTGTACTTAGAAAGACTGCGTTGAATTAGTGCGTGATTTAAAATAATCTCAAATATGTACGCAGTTGTAAAAATAAAAATTATACCCAGACGTAATTATGATTTTAAATTAAATAAAACGAAATGCAATTACAGCGTATTTATTCGACAGGAATTCTTGTAAACGCTTGACCGGCAGACCCTCACGTCTCTGGAGGTGTGATTAATATCCAAGATAAGGACACGTTCCCGTTTATTATGTACGTTTTAATGGAAATTATTTGTATGTCAAAAAATATTTTTAATACCGCTGTGCTTATAAAGAAAAAAAAATTGCAGTTATAGAGACTGCCGATAGTAGTCAAAACTTAGAACTTTTAGTATTGAAATTTGAAAATTCATAATGCTTGAATTTCAATTATCAATATCAATCTATAAAATATATTGCTATAAGCATGTCGGTAATGCGCAAGACTTCACCCATCCAAACAGCGTCCAACGCGTACAAGGCACGACCGCTGCGCATGCGCCAGTCATGAGCATGTCGGTGACGCGAACCCATAAGATTTTCCTCTACCGAAAAGTGCCTAAAGCGTTTAAAGAAGTTTTCACTTCAAATATATTATGAACGTTGAAGTTTAATATATATTTTAAATTTTATAGCACTTTGGACCTCGATTGAGTCACTAAAAGTCAACAACGAACATAACATCTGCAACGTTGTAGATTTCTACAATCTTGAATTTAAAAATTAAAATCGCGATTACCCCTGCATTCGAAAAAATGTTCGCAGTTACTTCAATTCCATATTTACAGAAAATCTTGAGATGTATAGTCAAACAGAGGGCACAAATGTGACAACGATTAAAAACACAAATGACCAATGACCTACAGCATATTCCAACAAAACCAGAACTCTCATAGCGGCATAGAAAACCCTTATACAATTCTTCTTTCAAGTTCATATGTCCTTTTCATGTCGCATTAGTAACAAAGATGGTCTATCCAACCGTCGAATCCGTCTAACGACTACCATAGTTCAAGCAGAAAGCTACATTACGTACAGTATAGCTTGACCCTGCATTCATCCATGTTATTTATCAGTCCGACGTAGATCACATCCTATTATAGGTAATTGAATGGTCTCGAGTGGATTCGATGGACTGTAAGTACGGATCAGGGTCAAATCATGTTTATCGTGTACAACTAATAAGCCTTTATATATGTTTAAAGAGCTTGCTTAAATTAAGAGAGTTACGTAATTTTATAGATTATGTAATTAGCGGTCTATATAATTAATCAATAATAGCGTTCAGACTGATGAAAAATGCTCCGCATTACTGTACAGGAATTTGCGAATGGATATGTAAGACTATCAAAAGAGTGAATTTCTTGAGTGTGGATATTCGGATTAATTTGTTACATTTCAGTTACTATGTTATCAATATAAGCAGTTACTGATTTCGAAGCATTTAATTTTTTTGGTTAATGAAATATGAACAAGAACATACTTTTTACAGATTTAAACAGTGATATGTCAAAAAGGTACTGTGTGGCTACGGTACTCAAGAATATAGCCACCCCCTCTCTTCCCGTGGGTGTTGTAAGAGGCGACTAAGGGATAACACAGTTCCACTACCACCTTGGAACTTAAAAAACCGACCGGTGGCGGGATAACCATCCAACTGCTGGCTTTGAAATACACATGCCGAAGATGGGCAGCGGCGTCTTCGGTGCGACAAAGCCAGTACTGCGGTCACCAACCCGCCTGCCCAGCGTGGTGACTATGGGCAACACACATGAGCTCACGCTATTTTTGGCGTAAACTTGTTGAGGCCTATGTCCAGCAGTGGACTGTATAGGCTGTAATGATTATGCCAAAAAGAAGGATATCGGCAAAGAAGGTTTATAGTGAGTGAGATTACATTTGGTCTAATTAGAAACCATTACCAAGAAAACAGAACAGGAAATAATTAATTAGTTTCCAAAAAAAAAATTATAACTTTTATTTCAAACTTCAAATCGATTCAGTCCACTCAAAATTATTCCAATTAAAGCTAAAAATTATATTCCTTGTCAGAAAACACAAATGGAATGTAATGAATTCAATCATAGCAAAATTCTTCAACGTCAACGAAGATTTTATTAAAGCCGGTTACCAAAAAGAACATTATTAATAATACTCGTAACACCGTTTGAGTAAGTCAAAATACATTTAGCGTTATAATTAAAATTCTGAGCGTATCTGAATAAATTAATGCTCTTTCAAACATGTCGAATCGAAAACACAATTACGGACTCTTAACAATACAATAGCCTTAATGAGTTTCGTTTCTGATCCTACGAGCGAAGTTTGGTACAATTTTATTTTGTAACAAAATAAAATTAAGGATTAATTAATTAAACAGTCAAGTCAAATCCGGTAAATTTTTCACCACGGATCTACGATGAAAAAACAATATTCTTACGAAGCGCGCCATCTGTTGACGAAGTGAACCAACCAAAACATTGGCATCGGTGTGAAGTAGCAGCGGACGGCGCGCCTGGGCAGCGACGGTATTCGATGAGACGTTCACTTTTATTATAAATTCGTTGATCATTCTGTACTCGTCAAAATTTCAATTATTTGTGACTTAACAAATTATTGTACAAAATCAAGAAGTATACACGTTTGATATTTACATTTTTTATTTATTCACGAACAAATATACAAAATAATAAGCGTAGAAAAAAGAAAAACAGAATTTAACATAATAAAACAACAAAATATAGGAAATCGAAATGTAATAAAAATTATACAAAGATGATTCAATGCAAATTCATAGCTCTCTATAATGTGTCTATGAAATTCTTCCAAGAACTGCAAAGATACTTTCTATATTATCCTTAATAATCTCGGCGTAAGCTAAGACGCTAGTGACACGGTTCTCTGAAATCCGGCTCAAAGCAAATTTCGTAAGCCATGACTTAGTAAAGAGTTACGTATACTGCACGTGCACAAACATGCGATCTAAATTTTATTTTTATTTTAGTACAACTCGGTTGGCAAACAAGCATACGGCTCACCTAGCCCTTAGCACCTTCGACGTCTGCAAGCTGGAGAGGCCAACTGGGATAGTTCCTCGATCTTACAGAAGATCACAGCTAAATAATACTGCTTTCGAGCAGTGTTGTGTAAGGCGAACAGTGTTCTTGGGGAGAATGGCTGTAGGATCGGCAATGCGCCTGCGATGTTTCTCTTGTTGAAAGCGTCTACGAGTATAAGCTAGTGTAATCGCTTACAATCAGGTGTGCTGTACGCTTGTTCGCCGACCGTTTTGTAAAAATAAAAAACGATAATTCCTAAATTATACTTGTTGGTTAGATTAATTAGTAAATATTTTTCAATTTCACATAAATATTTCAAAAATTTCGACATTGGCATTGTCACATCGGCCATTGTGTGAGTGTAATCTACTTAAGAAGTCTGAAATTAAACAAGACGTCTTTGTATAGCGTAGTAAAGGGTTCAAAGCATACGAACATCCATTCTCAGATTAAAATTCCGCATTTATTTCAATTAGGCTGAAAGGCAGCCAGAATTGGGCCCGTTTCGTTTAATTAATGTCGAAATAAGGTCGGTGGTGTTTTTAAACGTACCGCTGGTATTTAGGGGTGTAGGTCTCGTTTATAATTTTTGAACGCTCTCATAGTAGGTGAATATTTTTTTTTATTGTGAGGGAAAATAATTTAACTGAATGAGGAAAAGAGTGATTAATATTTTCTTTTCGTTGTTACGAAATATTTTGCCTCGCTTTTTAATTTATTAAAACATATTTTGTGCGGTAGTTTTTACGTGTAGGTTCTCTATACGTTTAGGTACCGACTGTTAACTTCAAAGATTTCAAAGATTCACATTTTTGTTGACAGTTTTGTAAAGCAAAGTTTTTATATTATATGTTTCATTAGTGTAGCTTAAAATCATATCGATTTAGACAAACGTCGAGTTTTAACTTCGAAGAATCCGCAATGCTTGAAGATATAAGTCTCAATGAAAGCACATGTCTACAAGTTTGAAGTCGCACAGCGTGCAATGGGACGGGCTATGCTTGGGGTCTCTCTCAAAGATAGTATCAGAAATAAGACTATCCGCGAGAGAACGGAAGTGCGGTTACTTCCTCATATACATACATAGTCCACATAATGAGCAAGTTGAAGTGGCAGTTTGCTGGTCACCTGTGCCACAGGACCGTTGGTCGCTGGAGCAGACGTGTCCTGGAGTGGACCCCACGTGTTGGAAATCGCAGTGAGGGACGCTCTTCGGCTCGTCTACATAAGATTGTCGATGGAGACTGGATGAGGATTGAGAAAATTGATTGGCCCGAGCTTGGGGAGGCCTATGTCCAGCAGGTGACTACGATAGGCTGAAGTGAGTGAAGTGAGACAAAAAGACATGTTATTTTCAGGCGCATTAGGGAATTCTAAACATTTTTTTAATATCACATCAAAAATCGACCGTTCCAGCGGGGATCGAACCTGCGTTTCCACTGACCGTGTCGGTGCTCCAGCCAATTAAGCTAAGGAACGATGTACCCGTTAGTTAGATTTTTTTTTGATATGGTGATTTTATATTCGGTTCTAAGCGACCGTGGCGCCGTCTATAATGAGTTATTTACATTAAAGTTGCTTTTTATACGGTATATAAGCACTTTCAATCAATAAGTACAAAGGTTCAATCACTCAACTCCAAGAAGAATATTTATACTTGAAAAGTTCTCTAAATGCTAATAAATACGACCTCGGTAACAACTCGATGAATATTTCATGATTAGTATTGAGTTTTTAGTTACGGCGATTCCTTCTGTTTCCATTAAAAGAAGAATAAACATTTAAAACATCTTTTTGAAGTAAAACTTCTTTACGCGCGTTTGACTTGGAGAGTAAGCTGGTAAATGAGTGACGAGAGCGTTACGAGAAGTGTGATCGGGTGAGGCGAATGGAAGTTGAGAGGGAGGTATAACCTAGTGAAGATAGAAAGAGTGAGTTACGTTCCGTAACTTTTAGTTAAGTCGTGTAATTTCTTTTATTAATTCATTAAAAAAAAGTAAAAAAACATATGTTTTTTTTTGTAGGTTTAAATTAATTTTTTTCTAAAAAAGTCACCCTAAATCTATATATGTACATTTAACGAAGGTAATTAAGATGAATAGCGTATTGAAATTATTACTATGCATTTTTTTTAAACTGAAACTAGTAATTCTAAAAAGTGTATTTTTTTTAAATAAGTATAGCTCAAATATATTTTTTTCTCATGATTTCGCAGTAGTTTTTTTTTTCAAATGTAAAACATAATCGTTGATGCCTACAAGAGACTCGTAAAATGAAGTCGCTAAATTTTATAATATTGTAGTTTTAGTATTTTTTAATAACGTTATGTTCCATCAACAATATTCAAGCAACTTTTAGTTGGGCGTGTAACTTTTTTGTAAACAGTTTTCTACCATTTTATAGGATGGCCGAGGTGTGAATGCGTTTCTGACACGTGTCAGTGGTCGACGGATGTAACTTTGTCGTTGCTAACAACTTTCAACAAAGCTATTTTTATCTTTATATGTACTCGGTTCTGAAGCAATGAATATATATATACGAATATATTTTCTAACTATATATATATATATATATATATATATATATATATATATATATATATATATATATATATATATATATATATATATATATATGATGTAGAATAGTTCGTATTTGCTGTATATTAATAAAGACAATTAAAATTATACAAACACTAGCTGTGCCCGCGGCTTCGCCCGCGTTGAAATTAGTGTGTCACAAAGTTTTGCCGGCAAACTTCCAGTGAAACTCTCATCAAAATCGGCTTAGCCGTTCCGTAAACCTCCCTCTTGCCAATGGTGGAGCTCTCTCTACAATGTTGAAACCGCATGAAAATCCGTTCAGTAAATTTTGAGCGAATCGATCACATACACTTTTGGGGACTTATAATACACTAACTGTTGCCCGCGATTACGTCCTCGTGGTTATGAAGATATGTATTACTATTAAGATGTTTAACGCAAATTATTTTTTTATTTCATTCACTTGAAATGCTCATCAAACTGAGTAACTTTTTAAAAGGCACAGTTTAGTATAATTTAATAGTTATTTTTATAAAACCTCTCACCACATCTCACCTCATACACCACATTTTTGGTTTTATTTTCAGGCTGTATATGTTTCATACAAACTATCAACCCCAATTAAACCCCCTTAGCGATGGAATATCGTAAAATCCGTTCTTAGCGGACGTCTGCTAACTATAATCTACATCCCTGCCAAACTTTATCTTTGTCCAACCTGGATGGATAGACCATCCAGCGGTTTTTGAGTTCTCGTGATGAGTGAGTCACTGACCTTTCTCTTTTATATATATAGATTACGATGCATTATTTGGACACCTCCTCACCATCTATAGAGCATATATTTTAAATTTCAAGTCTCTTACTTCAAAAACATAAGACTTTCATTCAAACTTCCGATCCCCGTTTTAGCCCTTTAAGGGTCGAGTTTCATAAAATCAACTCTTAGCGAATATTTACGCCCTATAAGGAACCTAATTGCCAAATTTCAAGTTTGTAGCTGTTATAGTTTCGAAGATTTTGTAATGAGGGAGTCAACCTACCATTCCCCGTTTTAACCCCAAGAAGGAGTTGATTTCTAAAGATACATTA
This sequence comes from Melitaea cinxia, assembly GCF_905220565.1. Taxonomy (NCBI): domain Eukaryota; kingdom Metazoa; phylum Arthropoda; class Insecta; order Lepidoptera; family Nymphalidae; genus Melitaea; species Melitaea cinxia. The sequence goes on along the minus strand of NC_059409.1, from coordinate 3,133,030 downwards.
TTTGGACACCTTCTCACTATCTAAAGAAAGTACGTTTTAAATTTCAAGTCTCTTACTTCAAAAACATAGGACTTTCATACAAACTTCCAACCCCCGTTTTACCCCCTTAGAGGTCGAATTTCGTAAAACTCATTCTTAGCGAATGTTTTAGCCCTAAAAGGAGCCTATCTGCCAAATTTCAAGTTTGTAGGTGTTATAGTTTCGGAGATTTCGTGATGAGCGAGTAAACCTACCATCCCCCGTTTTAACCCCAAAAGGGAGTTGATTTCTAAAGACACATTATTTGGACACCTTCTCATTATCTATAAGGCATACATTTTAAATTTGAAGTCTCTTACTTCAAAAACATGGGACTTTCACACAAACTTCCAACCCCCGTTTTACCCCCTTAGGGGTCGAGTTTCGTAAAATCCGTTCTTATTAAATGTCTACAACCTATAAGGAGCCTACCTGCTAAATTTCAAGTTTGTAGCTATTATAGTTTCGGAGATTTCGCGATGAGTGAGTCAGCGTACCATCCCCCGTTTTAACCCCAAAAGGGGGTTGATTTCTAAATATATGTTATTTGGACACCTTTTCACCATCTATAGAGCTTACATTTTAAATTTCAAGTCTCTAACTTCAAAAACATAGGACTTTCATACAAACTTCCACCCCCCGTTTTACCCCCTTAGGGGACGAGTTTCGTAAAATCCGTTCTTAGCGGATGCTTACGTCTTATAAGGAACCTACTTGCCAAATTTCAAGTTTGTAGGTGTTATAGTTTCGGAGATTTCGTGATGAGTGAGTGACCTTTCGCTTTTATATATATTATTATAGATTATAGATGTAAGCCATACCGCTATATCTTTTTAATGAATAAAATCTTCTTTTAAATTTACTTTTATGAAACCTTGTCCGTAGGAATGAATATAAAAAGAAAAAATAAATAAAATACAAACTATTCAATGAGGTGTAGTAATTTGAAAGTTATCAGCGTAGATGGATTTCGGCGAATTAGATTTCTGTACATTAAAAGGTACTTAAACCAAACGAAACAAACGAACTAACACACAAAAGCAAAACGTAATATATATTATGTCTTTATTAAACAATACAAATATAAAAACTATATCGTGGTATGTATCCATCTTTACCATTAAAAATAATGTATCCATATGTTTGGAAACTACAACTAGCTGATAAAAATATTTGTTTATAAATTATTACTGACTTGACATCACTAGAATTTTGCTAAACTCATAAATAAATATTTACTAAATAAAAATCGAAATCAAAATTGCTTTATTCAAAAAACGCTTCAAAAGCATATTCGAATCAACATTTAAAATTAAAATTTTTATTATTGTTAAAATATTTATAACTATGCTGGTATATAAACTATTTTCTGATCTTCACTTCTATTAACTGTTGAACGTAATGCCTATCGAAGCCACATAATAACTAAACTCTTAAACTGCTCAAACTTTAGCATTCTACATGAGGCTTGTACTGGATGTAGCATTTCTGTGAAATGAAAATTACTCTATTGTTATCACTTGAACAATAGAAGCACATTTAATAATTTTGATATTCAAGTCTACAATTATTCCAATTACTCGTGTTAAAATGAATACTGTTTTGACTACGACTTAGGTATAATAATTAGCTGGTTGTTCAGAATGTTAGTATTCGACTTCAGAGTTTAATAAAGTTACTGAATATTTGTTTAACGAAATAAGACAGAATAATTAAGATATGAGACTAAAATGATGGCTTATATGTAATATTATTGTATATAATCTGTTTTCAAGCAGTATTGTGTTCCTGTTGGTGAGTAAGGTGACCAGAGCTTCAGGGAGAGGGGGTGATTGGTGATTGGGTCGGGCACAGCGCTTGTGATGTTTTTGGTGTTGCACGCGTCTTTAAGCTACTGTAATCGCTAACCATCAGGTGAGCCGTACGCTTGTTTGCCTTTCTGCTCCAGGGCATAGCAGTAATACTCAAAATCGGAAGCATTCCGACTGGGAAAGTAGCTTAACTTTACAAAAGAACACAGCTAAATAATGCCTACGTTCCTGTGGTGAGTAAGGAGACCAGAGCTCTTGGGAAGGGTCAAGCTCGGTTTTCTCCAAAGCGAAAACTAGAGGAGATGTACTGCGAAGCTGGCAGGCTTTACCACCAAAGCGCAGAGGAAATGTGAGCTGTCAAGAGCTCGCAATTATTCAAGAGCTGTCTACGAAAGCAAAAACGGAGAGCGAAAGCGCGCGCGTCGCCCGGCTACACACATCTCCGCTTTGCCGCACCGCTTGCTCGCTTTTTTCACAAAATTCTATGGAAAAATGAGACTCTCCTCTCCTCTTTGCTTAATCCATTTCGATTGAGATGTGGGAATAACGAAATGTAATTGGTTATTGTAAATACATCTCCTTTCGTCTCGTGTCGTCCGCTTGGTGGAAACCCGACCTTAGGGGTAGGGCCAGCAACGGGCTTCCGATTCTTCTGATGGTATAAGGTATAAGGCTATGGTAAAATAAGTCAGTTGTCAATTTATCTAGCTTAGAAACACACGAACGTGTATTTTAAGGATATTTATGTATATTATTTAGTGGATGCACTGTTATTTTAAAATGTAGGGTAGTTACATTTTTTTGTAATTAAACTTTTGCTTTATTTTTGTGCAATTGAAGTCGCATACAATACGAAATAAATAAACAAAAAAAAAATCAAGATGTCGTCCTTGTTTATTTAGTAGATTGTAGAAGAATTTAAGAATAAAATATTTAGAAATTTTTAAAAATCAAAAATAATAATTCTTAAATTAAGTTGCTTAAGATGAAAAGGCTTGTAGTATGAAAACAACTACACACTCCAATGTAACAAAATCCTTATATCCTATATCCCTTAATCATATCATATTATTATACTCAATTAAATAATTATGTTAATTACCGTTACATTACATACCAATTACACAGCAAAATACATATATAGGTATGAATAATGCCGCTATAAGTATTATTTTAGTATTCTACGTATTTAAAACTTCTGTTAAAACTACAAATTAATAATACAGCATGAAAGTATTGAAGTATGGTAGAGTAGGAAATACGTCATTCAAAATCTGGAGCAACCTGACTGGAGATATACCTAAACCTGATAGAAAATCAAAGCCCAATAACTCTGCTCTCCTGTATTATTCTGTTCCTGTGCTGAATAATATAGTCAGAGCTCCTGGAAACTGTCTTGAGTTGTTACATTTATAAGCCGTGGCTTACCAATAGGTGAAACGTATTTTTGTTTGCACGCAGTGGTATATAAAGAATCTTATCCTATCTCGCGTTTTATTAAATCTGTATTCAATTGTTAACGAAGTCGATGCGTTTTCATCATCATCATCATCATCATCATCATCATCATCATCATCATCATCATCATCATCATCATCATCATCATCATCATCATCATCATCATCATCATCATCATTCCAGCCTATTGCAGTCCACTGCTGGACATAGGCCTCCACAAGTTCGCGCCAAAAATGCGTGAACTCATGTGTGTTGCCCATAGTCACCACGCTGGGCAAGTGAGTTGGTGACCGCAGGGCTGGCTTTGTCGCACCTAAGACGCTGCTGCCCGTCTTCGGGCTGTATGTTTCAAAGCCAGCGGTTCGATGGTTATACAACCATCCAATCGCCGCAAAAAAATAAAATAAAAATATAGGTAAAAATAAAAATATTTTAATAAAAAAATTCCATGAAGTGAAATGAAAATATTTATTTTGCCACAACATTGATTTTTCACACGACTGTCAAACATTAAAAAAACATAAATAATAGACAAATAATTATTTGAAACTGCACAAATAGTACCGTCAGGTACTTAACAACACTCGTAAAACTACGTATAGTGTTGTAGTGTACCAACAACAGTAATTACACTGGCTCACTGTCAAACCGAGATCGAGCGTATGTCCGACCGCAACAGAGTCATTGTTACGACTGACGATCGCAATGGAACATAAAGGTAATTTATAGAGTTTTCCCATAACCTGAGTGTGTACACGAGACAATGCAGTATCCATTAAATAGACCTAACACTAAACTATTCTACATATCCTTAAATCTGAATAGTCTTTTCCGTAGAAATAAATATGTTTTAAGCAGTACCAACTTAAGTTGACCTTTAATCTCAAAAATATGCAATCTGTTTATATCAGGGAGATATATTGCTTCAGCCTGTAATATCCCACTACTGATAATAGGCCTTTTTCCCCATGTAGGAAAAGGATCAGAGCTTAATCCACCACGCTGCTCGAATGCGGGTTGGCGGATATATTCCCTACTATGAGTAACGATCGCTATCAGGTGTAAATGATAACAACCGGGACCGACGGCTTAATGTGCTCTTCGAGGCACGGTGGGGAGACCCAAAAGTACTGCACAAACACCCAGACCACGGCAAACACCTGTATGGCCAATACAAATGTTCGTCATGTGCGGGGATCGAACCCGTAACCGCCAGCGCAACATGTACAATCCATGGCTGTAACCGTTGCGCCAACGCGGCGTCAGAGAGATATATTCTAATAGAAATTAATTTTATCTGCGTTTTTGTAAGTAAACATTTTATCTTCATAAATATTCATCTAGAGTTTTCAAATATTTAAAAAGCCTTAAGTCTTAAGCCCTGTGTAAAAGTGTCTTCAACGTTTTACGCACGATATTCTTACATTACAAGAAACAGATGGAACCCGTCGTAAAACTTCTGTGTAAAACGGTCACTGCACTTTAAGAGCAAGAAATATTTTTATAGTTTGAGTTGCTGTTAGGAATTACTTGCACTTTTAATATAAACTGTTATTCTTTCTGAGCTTTTGTTTCACCGTTCTCTTGTTAATCAAAGTAATTAAACATTAAGGCGCTCACAGACTGTTTGTGACGTTTCCTTACCCAAAGGGTGCCAACCCAACTTCCCTGTCTCTCTGTATATCAAAGGGCTGCATGTGTAGAACTATTACAGATGCTTTACATTTAAAAAAAAAAATGTGTTTCTACAGCAGATTTAATGATAAATTACAATAAAAATTAAATTATTAGTCGAAAAATCGGGTGACGTAACGTAACGTTTGTTACTTTTTGTAGGAAAATTATCTGGAAAAATTATAAAAGCAATCTTTCCTGCATAATATATAGAAAAAAGGGTATATTTTGCCAGCCACTTTATTAGATATTTCAATTCAATACCTATAGTTAATGTTTTCATAATTTCGTCGTGTTTTCTTATCTCCTGATAGCTTATAATTTCTTAAAACTGAAATATTTCTGAAAATTTTAAGACAATATTTCCACGCTAGAAGTTATAGTTTATAATATATATAAATATAAAAAATAACTAGTAATTTTATAAGAAAATAAACTGTTATTTTTTTTTAAATTATACGTGTAATTTAAATTAGCTCATCAATAACAAGTTAATTTAATTATTGATTAATGAAGCTTTGGTTTTGAACTTCTCAGCGTCTAGACGAAAATTAATTAAAATTATGATTACCTGCACAAAAATGTCAACTGCGAATTAGATCCTTAATTAGTTGTAATAAAGTCCAGGTTATATTGACGAATACAATCTGTCGTGTTGACATTCCTAAGAAATGCTTATTTTAATTTATTAATTCGGTATCTAATAAATCTAGGGCAAAAAGGTGGCCATAATTAATAATTATAGTATATATATATATATAGATTCTGTACTATTGACGATGTATGTACTCGTAGTTTGTTCACGATTTTGTCTCAGTGTCTAAGCGTTTGCGCTAGAGGTTCTCTCTGCCGTACTTTGGGAATACATAAATCAATGCTACACACTACAATAATAATAATAATAATAAGGTTAACAAATGAAAATGATAGTAACTCTTGGTAGAAAAATAAGCAATTATAGGAGAAGACTTTCATTCATTCATTCTTTATCTTATATGCTTAATGAAAAGGTTAGTAATTGCGGACAAAAATAGATGTATATGATATATAGGAAGATGTATGTAGGTATGAAAAATAGATGTTGGCCGATTCTCAGATCTACCCGATATGCACACAAAGATCCATTAAACTCGGTCTAGCTGTTCCAGAGGGGTATTGTAACTAACATAATATATTATAAAGGAATTAGTTTTGGTTCATAATTTGTCATCACGTTATTACGAAAGCATCTCAGTGATATTAAATTACAAAGTTAATTTTAGCTAAATATTTTCAAATATTTATTCTTAAACAGAGAAGTAAACAAAAAAAAAGAGGTCAAAGACGTTGCATTTCGCATACTTTGGGACATTGTTGCAACTTGGGAATTTTAAGTAGAGCATTTCAACTGAGATGTCGAGAAAAGTTGCATTGTTTTTAATATAAGGTTTTATTAAAACTTGTAAACATACAAAGTGGTTATTTTGTAAGCTACTAGAGTTAAGCTCGTTCCTTGCTACTTGTCGGGTGTGCTGACGTGTTTGCTCACGTGTTTGCTTTTACAGTCACAATGTAACGCTGATAAGCTTGAGATATATATTGGGCTAAGTCTTACTATCAGCATTCTCATAGTAATAAGTAAGAAGTCAGATTCAGTACAAAACAGAGGACCTGTGAAATGGCAGGACCCATTAGTCTATAGTGTATAAGTAATAGACTTATTGGCCCTATAATTTACATAACTTATAGACTTATCGGTCCTGTCATTAGAATTGTCATTAGCATTTTCACCCAAATATCATGGCAACTCAAAACTTCGGTCCCCGATCGTTAGTCAGGCATAAAGCTAAAATCAGACTAAGTAAAAAAAAGGTAGAGGATATTTGAGAAACTGCTGGAGTGATCAATTCTTAGGCATTAGTATCCTAAGGGTGTCAGCGGAAATATATCACTGTTCTCCAATTATTGGTATGTTTGTAAAACTATTTTTTGAGAGCCATAATACAATATTGTACAACAAAAATAAAGTTCTTAATTTAAGGAGACTGTATAAAATAAACGTCTTTTTTCAAATTTTTTAGTTCGATCTTAATGAAATACTTAAGAAAATTTATTCGGTTCGTTAAGAACTTAAACAACTTTGCAACAAGATCAAAGAGTAACTTTTTCAAGTGCTTATCCCACATAAAGCTTTAGCTCAATTCAAAAATTATATATTATTTATATTAGATACATTTTCAAGTTCATTTTGTTTTCTGTGAACGGTAATTTAAAATAGATAATGATTTACTAGGTTTAGGTTGCCGTTTTTTTTAGATGAGACAAAAGGTATTCACAATGCATCGCAGTTCGATCCAGTGCTGAGATTTGCAATTTGTTTCCTCTGTCTTTATTCAACCAGGTCGGCAAACAAGCGTACGGTTCACCTGATGGTAAGCGGTTACCGTAACTTGTAGACGCTTGTAACGCTAGAAGCATCGCAAACGCGTGGCTGACCCTACTTCCAATACCCAGGAGCTCTGGGCATCTTAATCACTATAGGAACACAAACATGCTTGAAAACAGTATTATTTAACTGTGATCCTTTGTAAGGTATACATCCCCAGTCAGCTGCTTCAGATTACGAGCAGGATATTTTCTTTTGTGCCCTAGTTAATGTCCTCGTGGTCAAATTTTACATATCCATTTTTGTTTCAATTCCTAGATCTATATAGTTATTATATTACAGTTATAAGTTTATTATTTGATACTCAAAGAATAGTATTTAGCCTTTTCACCGTGATTTATTAATATTACAAAACAAATATAAAATACTGAAAAATTAAAACTCGAACAATAGCAATGCAAAAATCCTCTTATTTCATCGACAATATATAAGGTTTCTAGAAAATTTTATGGAAGAAAAAATCATTATCATGAACTGCTTACCTCCTTTTAAGTTGGATAAAAAATTACTTTGTTTCATAGGTTGTCAAGACTAAGCTAAAAAAAATATTATATTATATTAAATAAATATTATATTAATATTATAGTAAATATTATATTATTTTATCAGTATAAAGTTCAAAAGTAATAACAGTGTTTTAATATAATTTGCGTTAGTTTTTCTATTTAAAAGTTCTCTTTCTGTTCGTTATTAAATTGTTTGGACTTGACGTGCTAAGATACGTAAACTACAAGCTGTGTCTGTGGTTATACTTGCGTAAACATCTTATTATATCGTACATAGTCTTTTCATGAGACTGGGTTTGAAATATTTGTGTTTTTTAAAAATAAAAAAACCGGCTTCAATTTACATTGATAAAATGACAACATATTAAACGTTGTTGAAGCCAATTAAATATGCATTATTAGGAATAACTTTCTTATTTTTCAACTCAGGTAAAAATATCATTATGGAATTAGATAAATGAACATCAGTTCGTTTATCTGATATAGTACCTAAATTACAGTCACCACGTTTTGTTGCTTTAACTGAGCATCACGAAGGCTTCGTTTCGACGCCAATCCATACTAAGTTAGGTCAAGAGGTTCAATCACTTTGATGTGTAGAACGGTCTAAACTGTTCAGAGAAAATCAACCAAGACCAACGAAAGCCGCACGTCGGCGTTTGTTGACACAGTACGCAACATCAAAGGGAAAGTCACATGCGGCTGTGAAATGTGATTTGTTGGTCGATGTTCGATGGTACGCACTTAAGGCGTTTGTCGCAATTGGAGAATTATTAAAGAAATTTTGGAAATTTTCCTGTCTGTGTGTTATTTGCTGTTAGTTTTTTCTAAAATCTTACGGCCATTTACAATTATATATCTATCATTGGTTTTGCCTACTACCGATATCTGTCGATATTTTGACACAATTTGAATGACGTTTATATCAAAATTCTATATATAGTTAGCAAAATTCAGAGATAGAATATTGGAAATGGCCGTTAAATTCCTTTATCATCTGATTTTTAATGATTTTCGAGGATAGAAGTAACTAATGCCTCATTTTAACATAATTCTATATGAACGAACAATACGAGATATATTTAAAGCATAATATCATTTGACGTTCATGATATTATATAGAAACTTTAAATTCAGTAGAATAATTTCGCAAGCAGTTTTTATTTTACGTTCAAAAGCAAATAGATTTTTTTGGGATTTTTGTGTTTCTTTAGGTAAGTCTTTCTTGGGCTATTTAGACAATCGATCTGAAGGAGTAAGCTCCAGTCATGCGTCGGAGCTGACACACACACTTTTTTAATTACCCTTTGCGAAACATGCTTCTCCGAAGTAGTTGTATTTTTTTATTTTTGAATTCCAATTTAATTACTTACTAGCAAACGGTTGGTGTTTGATAAATATATAAGTCACAATTTTATTAATATTTTCCAATAAAATTCTATAAAAGTTTTACTATTGCTTTTTTTAATTATATTCGTATAAATCCTTTTATGACAACTATTATTACTAGTGAATAATTAATAAAATCGATCAAAGCATTTGTCATGTCTCGTGATGTTCTTTCTAACACTATATTATTTATTTATTTATTTATTTATTGCACATCAAGCGACAGAGACACTCATTTTTTCTAATAATAATTTAATTAATTGTATAACTATGTTAGTATTAAACCTTAAATAAAATTTGACTTGGATTATTACCTGCCCATTCCTTTTAAAATAGCGCAGGGATGACTCACATATGCAGTCTAATCCTAATTATGTATTATGTATATGCAGAAAAAACTATTATTCTCTTTATATATTATGTACATAACTACGTAAATAATATCGCAAGCTTTCGTCCAACGTTTTGTTTTACTACGAGAAAAGTTTCCACAAGTTTCGAAAATGTCAACGAGTTAGATTTGGAATCGAATTGAGAGCACGTTCAATGTGAACGGAACGAATGGTTTTGATTTTAAAATCAACGAAAAACAATATTCGGTAATATAAAGAATTTTCGAAGTTAACAATAGCGTTATTTATCAAAAAATATATTTAATCAATATGTGAACTACTTATTAAATATTTTATTTTTGTATTGTTGTAGTTTAATTTGTTAAACTGTATATATTGTAATTGCAAATATCGACATAACTGTTGATGATTGATCATGATTTATGAGATACATTATTTTTAACCGAGTTCACATAAAGGAGGAAGTTGTCATTTATACTGTATTTTTCATGTTTCACTTCGTATATTTTAACTTTCTTGTAACTTGGTTGTAATTTATTTATTGAATGTTTTATTATACTTTATTTTGTTGTTGTTCGTTCTTTATATTGGATAAAATGTAGTGTATATAACTTTCAATATTAATATTCTGATTTTAAGTTTTCGTCACAGCGCAATTTACTTTCAAGTGTTCTCTATACGGTTGATGAAATAATAATATCATTTAAACAAACTTTTTTAACCATTAAAGTAAGTCAATTATTATTTTGACTAGACTAGACCAATCACGATAGATAATTTTCTTAATTACCATAGAAAGTATAATTTATGACTATAATAATTAAATATTTAAATTTATTTTATATTAAATTAATTAAATATCTGAATTTCTTTTATAAAATTTCCTGTTTTCATTCGAACTGAAAGTTAATTATTTTATGCTTAGTTAATAAACAAGAATGAACAATTTTTTCAACCGTTTTTTTTTTTTTTTTCCTTTATTAAAGAGCTTTGCCGCTATTGCGACTATGTCGCTCTGTTATTATACATTTATGTTAATACAATTACATGATTGATTGAACTTCATCGACCAATTTATACAACTTCTTTGCTGAAATAGATTCTGGTTTTGTCAATATACTATTACATTCTCCGACATTCGTATAAAACAGTTTATATGGGAAAAATTGGCGTCTTCTAGTTTCGTTCTTAACACATTCCATTAATATATGATAGGCATCCTCTACTACTCCACAAACTGAACAATTAGGGTATGGAGTTATACCCATCAAATGGCCAAATTTATTGAATGGAATATGTCCAGACCGCAACCGTAAAGCGGTGACAACGTCTTTTCTGTTCAATAACACTGTGTCTATCCAAGGTATATTGAGTGGGTGAGGTTGTATGGTCCGGTACCAGATGCCTTTGTCTTTCGACCTTTTATCAAAATATTCTCTCCACAAACTAATGCATTTATTTTTGCATTGTTGTAATTTAAATTGTGTATTTGTTAAACTGTATATATTGTAATTGCAAATATCGACGTAACTGTTGATGATTGATCATGATTTATGAGATACATTATTTTTAACCGAGTACAAAAAAGGGGAAGTTGTCATTTATACTGTATTTTTCATGTTTCACCTCGTATATTTTAACTTTCGTGTAACTTTCGAATTGTAATTTATTTATTGTATTTTTCATTATACTTTATTTTGTTGTATATAACTTTCAATATTAATATTCTGATTTTAAGTTATTCGTCACAGCGCAATTTACTTTCAAGTGTTCTCTATACGGTTGATGAAATGATAATATCATTTAAACAAACTTTTTTAACCATTAAAGTAAGTTAATTATTATTTTGACTAGACTAGACCTATTACGAAATTATAATTAATATACGAATTTTAAATTACGAATTAAATATTAATATACGAATTACAATAGATAATTTTCTTAATTACCTTAGAAAGTATAATTTATGACTATAGTAATTAAATATCTGAATTTCTTTTATAAAATTTCCTGTTTTCATTCGAACTGAAAGTTAATTATTTTATGCTTAGTTAATAAACACGACTGAACAATTTTTTCAACCGTATTCGAGCAATTTGTTTCAACAGACAACTTTTATCGTTGTACCAACAATAGATGTCGTTGTTCATAATCTTTTATTTATTATATCGCTACGTTTTAGTAATTTTTAAGTCTATTTAAAAACGATTTACTTTATAAAACCTTTCTATATCATACACAACTTATAAACTTATTTATTTATTTCAATTATGATAATTTTCTGCATCAACTTTTGTCAGAATAAAAATTTAATATAAATGAAAGGTTTTCTCCAAGTCCACTATGAGAGTAAATGCTACTGTTAAACATGGTTGGATAGTTTTTCTGTATTGTTTCATAAACTTAGTACTCTTAACTGACTTGCATAGAGTTTCAATGGTAATTTGTATATTGTTGTTTACATACATCTGTTTTTTAAAGAGACTTTTAAGTCTTTGGACACACAATACACTATATGATATACTATGGAACTTAGAATCTCCTATTTTTTTTTAAAAGTCAGTTCAAATTCAAAACTTGATAATGTAATTGACCATTTCAAATGTCTGGTACGTCTTTATTAACTTTTGCAAATAGTTTTTTTTTCGGACAGGCGCTTGTGATATTTCTGGTGTTGCAGGCATCTATAAGCTACGGTAATCGCTTACCATCAGGTGAGCCGTACGCTTGTTTGCCAACCGAGTTGTATAAAAAAATGTATAAAAGATAATTATATGCTGATAATGTTATGTTACAAAAGTATCGAATATCCAAACATTTTTACACAGAATTTATTGTTTATTTCGGTTCGAGATGAAACGCTAAGTTTTATTAAGGGTCTTGTTACAAATTTATACGATGTTCCGATAAACACAAAAGAAAAACATTTCTGTTAAACATGAATTCATTTGCTTGAATAATTTTCTCAGCGTAAGTACCGAGAAAATATTATTAAATAAAAAATTAAGAAGAACTGTTTAATATTTTATACTTGTTACTCGAGCAACCCGTACTGAGTGACAATGCATTTTGATAATTTTAAACTAGTTTTTCTGATATGTTTACTACAAATATAAATAGGAATAAGAAATAAAACAATAACAAAATTACTACGTTAAAATAACAGCACATTATAATTCATTTCTGCTGCTGTTGCAAAAGATTAAATTAAATTAAAGAGCATCACGTCGATTGGTTTAGCTTAAATTAACAACCATTTTACAATGCAATATATTTCACCAATCCACCGTGAAGCAGTGTGGTGGATTAACCTCCGATCCTTCTCCATGAAGAAAGAGGGCTAAGCCCAGCAATGGGCGTTACAGGCTGAATATTGACATACGTTGTTTATAATAACTCATTGTCATATTAAGTGCTAAAATTTCCAGAATTCTAACTTACAAAATTTAAAGCCGACTTAACCTTATATAGGTGTATGGCTTTATAAATAAAGAATAAAAAAAAAAAAAAAAAAAAAACTTACAAAATTTAATATTGTCTGTGTAGATAAGGCGTGTTATCTTAGGATGTACAATGATTATGTTACATAAGGTCCGCGTGTTATTAAAACGAATTATTAAGTTATACCTTAGGGAAGCTTATAATTAACATATCTTAGGGATAAGTTCTACTATGAATGTATACAGTGAACTGAACTGAAATACCATGAAAAAGTCAGTCTAAATATTAGACAAAATCCTCTTCTGTACATAGTTGTTTGTTCTTAAACAACAAAAAACCGACTTTTTATATAACTAGGGCGGCAAACAAGCGTACGGCTCACCTGATGGTAAGCGATTACCGTAGCTTATAAAGCATCGCAAACGCGTTGCCGACCCTAGTTTTTTTTTTTTTTTTTTATATATCCCTATGTCGGCAGACAAGCGTACGGCTCACCTGATAGTAAGAGATTACCGTAGCTTATAGAAGCAGCGCAAACACGTTGCCGACCCTAGTTTTTTTTTTTTTATATCACTAGGTCGGCAAACAAGCGTACGGCTCACCTGATGGTAAGAGATTAACGTAGCTTATAGAAGCATCGCAAACGCGTTGCCGACCCTAGTTATTTTTTTTTTATATCCCTATGTCGGCAAACAAACGTACGGCTCACCTGATAGTAAGAGATTACTGTAGCTTATAGAAGCATCGCAAACGCGTTGCCGACCCTAGTTTTTTTTTTTTTTTTTTTTATATCACTAGGTCGGCAAACAAGTGTACGGCTCACCTGATGGTAAGAGACTACCGTAGCTTATAGAAGCATCGCAAACGCGTTGCCGACCCTAGTTTTTTTTTTTTATATCACTAGGTCGGCAAACAAGCGTACGACTCACCTGATGGTAAGTGATTACCGTAGCATATAGACGCCTGCACCAGAAGCATAAGCAGAAGTTAATCTTAACTGCGTAAAAGGCTATTAGGGATAACAGAAAAATTACTTGTCGCTCTAATTTTAATGGGACCACATGACAAGCATCAGCTTTTGATTAAAGTAGAAAATCGAAATCAGATGACTATTTTTTGAGTAATCTTTGATAGCGCGTATTTACTTGACTATTTTTTCCTTCCTACGTTGTACTTGTCAATGTAATTGAAGTCGGTTTTTTTTTTCGTTTGCGAGCAAACACAATTATTGTTACCTTACCTTCACGATTTTATTTGGGTTGACACTTAAGGCTGAGATTCCGTTTTTATGAAAATTCGTCTATCTTGACTTGATTCCTTGATGACTGATTGACTACGTTGACTTCTTATTTGGGGAAAAATGCTGGTATTTGGTGACACAGGACTCTAAATGAAGAAATCCTTAAGAAAAACTTTAGTCCACCTGTAGAGGATGATGATGATTATATCTTGAATGTTAATTCGGTATAATGTACCTTAATAATGTCGGGAGAGATATTATAATTGAGTACATACACACTCCAGAACTAGGCTATTGCGCTTGCGGTCGCAGCTGCAGGTTTGATCTTTACTCATGGGAAATATTTGTCAGTCAGTCAGTCAGTTCAACCTATTGCAGTCTACTGCTGGACAAAGGCCTCCTCAAGTTTGCGCCAAACATCCCGGTTTTCCGCAATCCTCATCCAGCCTACACCGGCAATCTTACGTAGATCGTCGTTCCAACGGGCCGGAGGACGTCCCATTCTGCGTTTGCCAAGACACGGTCTCCACTCCAGGACCAGTCTGTTCCGACGGCCATCGGTCCTGTGACACAGATGACCAGCCCACTGCCACAATATTTGTATAAATGTTTGTTGTATTCTGAGCGTTTATGCTTGTGTATTATATGTTTCTGGTCCCCCGATACAGTATAAAATATTATTGGGGGCCATTAATCGTGAGGCGAATATTATTGAGATTACTATTATTGATAAAATCTATCCTATTCATACTATAAGTAAATATTAGGAGAATTGCAGAAAGTTTTTAGAATAGATGAGATGCCAAGAAAAGTTTTATAGTTGAATATCACATTTCATGTTCCATCAAGATTGGAGTACGGTCCGTCGTTGCCTTTTCTGTTCGAAGTAGAACGTTTGAAGCTTTTCCGATGAATGTTTTCAACGTTAATTCCTTCTATATTTTAATGTAAATCTGGACTCTCAAAACTTTTGGTCAAAAGTTTTAATATTTCATATCTGCTTATATCTCTGTTTATGTGGGTTATTCAACTATAATTCGATTGTAAGTTGTAACGTTATTGGCGATGACGTTTTAATAATAATAAAGTGTATAAATAAAAATGGATTACGAATAATTCAGAATTTAAATTAATAATATTTGTAAGAATCAATTCAATTGTTATGATTTTAACGTTTTATGATATAAATTTTAACGGATCGTAGACACACATAGACCGATATTCTGTGGAAATGATGTTTGTAAAAAAATGTTAGTGTTAGATTGAGGTAGTCAAGTTTTTTGAGGTATGCCTTATGATGCGTATTTAATAAATTATTTAATTTATTTGCGAGCATTGCGATTAATTATTAAGTAAGAAGTCTACTCGAAGGCGAATTGTATTAGGATTAAAAGTACAACATATTTTAATTTGGCATGCACTTTAAATTTCTACCAAGCCGAATGCATGATTACACGATTAAGCCTATAATATCCAGCATGGGCCGTTATCTTCATTCAGGAGAAGGAATGTAGCTTAATCATATTCCTGATAACAACCGGAACTGACAACAAAGCCGAATAAAACACACCAAATATTGAAAAGAATATTAAAATAAAGTTAAAATTAAAATATTTTTGCTTATCATTCTTTGATAGCGTTGGGTTTTAGCAAAACAGATTGGCAGGTTAAATTACTTGTCCTATTTGGCTCTGGAAAACACTTCTATTTTCCAAAAGTAATTTTCTTGGTTGAACGCTGCGACGAGCTTGCGTCGAGACGGCTTTGAGTTCGTCCGAAAGTGCAGCGATTTTTAAAACGGTATTCACAATACGCAAAGTATCGTTGATGAAGTCTGCGTGTGTCGATATATTGTTTGTTACCTTGACTTACTGGAATGCATTATAACTTAGATAATTTTTATTCACAAAATGTACTGAATTCTAGAAACAATAGAATCTAATCTAATCTCCATTCCAATTCATCGGTAGCTTAGATTAACCATAATTTCTTGATTAAAGCCTCAGGTTTTACTAATCATGGTTACTATTATAATTAGTATAATATCAACCGAGTTTTTAATGCCTACTATCTATACAAATAAATCAAATTGGAGTTAGCTTCAGCCTGTAATATTCCACTACTAGGCATAGGCCTCTTTCCCCATCTAGGAGAAGGATCAGAGCTTAATCCACCACGCTGCTCCAATGCGGGTTGGCAAATTGGAGTGTCTGATTGTAATATTAAAATAACCGCTTTTTACTAAATACAAATGGATGTATACATGGTACATGTGGGTACCATAATAACATTTTTTAAAATTTTTGTCTGTCTATCTGTTTGTTTCGGCTAATCTCTGAAATTGCTGGACCGATTTTGACGGGACTTTCACTGGCAGATAGCTGACGTAGCTGACGTAAAGAGTAACTTTGGCTACTTTTATTTTAGAAATTTATTTATTTTATAACTCTACAAACTGAGCAATAACTTTTTTGTTAAATTCCACGCGGACAAAGTCGCGGACACAGCTAGTAAAATATATAAATCGCCGCGGACGCTATGCAAATTTCAATATACAAGCTTTGATTGAAATTACAAAATTATGTTTGTAATTTATTAGGCTAAGATTAAAGGTTTAAAGGTTTTAAATTAATGAACGGTATCTTAGTTATTTGATTATGTTTTGTAGCTTCTTGTAGCAAGTACCTGTTTAGTTAATATTTCTTCTTATGTAATGATTTCACCGTTTAAATTGCTGAATAATTAACTTTTAAATATTATTGTTTCTTTAGAAGTAAATTTTATGCATTTCTATTTTAATTTATTCATTTAATAATTTAATTTAATATTGTAATGATCCTAATGCATGTGCTGTCCGTCGACCAATAAGAATGCAGTATGACAATATCTTCATGCATGTATATTGGCGGGAAATCGAGTTGACGTAAGCGTGTTTGGATCGGTAAAGAGATCAGATTCCTTTTGGTATTAGCTAGCGAAAGATAGCTTTTGTCTTTCTCATAGGGGAAACTCTATCTGCTGTGCATTTTAAATTATGAAATAATTTGTGAAGTTCTTATTAAAAGTTAAATTTAGGCAAACTGAGATTTAAATTTCATACTATTTAAGTTAGTTATTTTTAAGTGACAGTAGTTTAAAAGTAAATTACAAATCTACCGTCAAAATCTATAAATCTTTCTTAAAAATTCTTCCATTATGTTTTCATTTTATTTCATTTTACTTTTATTTGAATTCGTTTTTTCGGGATTTATACCATGTACCTTTTTATCTTTGAGGCTCCGATATTTCGGCGCAGTTGCAGAACTCAGTTCTTCCGTGACCATGGCGCATGCAACTGCGCCGAAATATCGGAGCCTCAAAGATAAAAAGGTACATGGTATAAATCCCGAAAAAACGAATTCAAATAATGTTAAGAACCATGGAAATTTAAAACAATACATTTTACTTTTGCCTTTAATTTAGTTCTGTGGATAGTAACAGCAGGAACGTAGACCGAACTAAGGTCAACGGTTCTTCAGTTTTAATAAATTTTAACGAGACAGCTAATCTGATCCACAACAAGTTTTTTATTAATTTCCTTAACTTTCAACAACGTATTCAAAATCATTTTAGTTACTTTACAATTATTTGTATTGTGATCAGCATTTCACAAGATAAAGAAAGTTGTAATATAAAACCCGACTATGACAAAAAAAATTACTACGTTACTTTATGTCCTTTAGAGGGCGCCGCATTCAATATAATATGACACGATATAGCCCATAACCAGAGGACAGTAAAGACGCTTATAGTGATACCTCAATTGTTTATATATGACAAGTCGTTTTGGAGGTATGAGGGATAGATGAACATATACAGGATGTCCCGTAAGTTGTGGACTAACGGGCTATGGGTGTAGTGAGACTTATTATTTAACAAAAATACTAAAATGTATAGTCCTATGCCTTGTAGTTCTTGAGTTTGATGCGGTGTTCTTTAGTATATAGAGTGATTCCAGAGGAAGGTTTATTTTGCATAATATAGTAGAGGAACACGAGTAGTTTTCCTCAACTATATTATGCAATAGCAAAGGCCGCTGTGCATGAGTTATGAGCTATACGGTCATGGTGACACGAACCCATAAGATTTTCTCCTACCAAAAAATGCCCAACGCGGCTTAAGAAGTTTTCACTTTCAAAAGAGAATCATCAAAATCAGTACACACAGTAAAAAGTTATGAGGCATAAAAAAACACTAATTGAGCACCACCTTGTTTTTATCGGTTTAAAATATTCATATTTCTCTCAAAATGTACAAGGTTATTATTATTTTGCTGTTGTGAGAGTTCTGAGAGCATTTTACAAGACTAACGATGCAAATTGATATACAAAGTCTAGCGAACTCCTCGTATTGTGGCGAGGTTATTATTATATGTAGTTAGTATAAAAAAAAATTGGAATTAAATTTTTTTTACAGAATAATTTAAATTGTACCTACCTATAAATACAATGTTTTCAGTCTTATTTTTTAAAGCTATCTTCTTTTGTTATTTTTGACCGTTAACTCAATTTAATTAAAACTAGTGGTCACCCAATGGTTGAAAGTCGACCATAATTAATTTAAATTATAAGTTTAAACATATACATAATATTAGTTATAAGCTAATATGTTTGACATTCAGTAAAGACAATAATAATCTATAGTCTACTAGCTGACTCGGCAAACGTTGTCTTGCCGCTAAACGCTATTTAAAAATAGGGGTAGGGTGAAAATTTAGGATTGTATGTATTTTTAACGCCAAATCATAATAAAATAAAAAATAAATAATTTATCTAAAAAAAAATAATAGGGGTGGACTACCCTTAATATTTAGGGGGATGAAAAATAGATGTTGTTCGATTCTCAGACCTTCCCAATATGCACACAAAATTTCATTAAGTATACAGTTATATATTTAATAAAAATTTGTGTATTTATTGCTTTACATATTTGACATTCTTCGTCAACGTTAAAATATTAGTATATATGTTCTCGTGACTGCAATGAAAATATTAACTAAAAATCTTAATCACTTTTAAGACACCCATACAATATAAACATTTTAAAGCCGAATTTACTTTTGTCAAATTCTAAAAAACCAAATTAAAACATAGGTTTGAGGTCATTATTTAATTTATTCGTAAGACAGACGGTATTATTATAATAAAAAGAAGAGCTCAGACCCATTAGATGTTTCAACAGAGGCAAATACGAGTTGGAAACTTTAATTTTACATCTGCGTATTCGTTCAAACAATCGCTTCGGCGAAAGGAGACGGTTAAAATAGATATTTCCATTGAAATCCCGAAACCGAATTTTTTCATTATTCTAATATATTTTTTATTTCGTACGAGTAAATTTAAAATCTAACGCTAAAATCAGATTTTAAGTCAAGTGTCTGGTTGTCAAGTAATACAAAACAAAAAAGGACTTCATACAGTTTATTTCATTTCAAATTCCTTTTGTTTTGACTTGAGCTGTAACTTAAAATTTATGTTATTGTTTATTGAACTTTGAAATGTCATGATCATACCGATACTAAAATGTTCATATTATTTCGCTTACAATCTATTAGAAGCAACAAAAAATTACAACTTACAGATAATGCTTCAAGTGGCAATAGGCGAAGTAAAGGCGTTCGTTTCATTAATTAAATCTCTTTTATTAAATTTAAAAAAAAAAAAAAAAAAAAAAAACGATTTTGAAGAAAACTGATTTCCTTTTGGAACTAGTACAAGCGAATCTGTGTCAAAAACTGAAGCGAACAAAAGAAATACGAGTTTTTGGTTATTCAGGCACATTATTCCGTGGCTAAATAAGCTAATATACATCACACATCTAGGTTACACCTTATTATTATTGACATTATTGTCAAATAATCTGTAATGTATCTGAATCTACACGAATGAAACCACAGGAGACGCCTAGCGTTAAATAAATTCCACCTGCAAACTTTACAATGTTGACTTAGAGCCATAAATATTTATTATAATATAATGTTGCTGGTTTCTATAAGATTGTTATATCGAAGGCTTACAGCTCCCTAGAGGTTTGTCAATAAAGCCAAGATTTTACGGAACCAAGCCCCTGCCCCGCGAATACTAAGCAGTCTAGCATGATATATCACTTTATTCAACATTCTTTTTTTGAAGTATAAAGCGAATTTTAATATTTATATTTTCTTGAGAAATTGTTTAAAAAACAATAACTTTTTATAAATAACTTTTGTTTTTATTTTAAAAATGCCTTCAAATATTTTTTTTTTAAATTAGAATAAAAATAGTGATTTTGAATAAAGATGGACACATTTGTGTTTAGCTTTTCGTCGTACACAATTTTTAAAAGCAACTGGAATATTTTAATTTTTAATAAATAACTGACTAGCAAAGGTGCACTAGTACTATGCACTAACTGGGATTACTTAAAAATATGTTTTTATAAAAATGGTTTAGTATTGAAACAAAATAAAGGCGTTAAATCAAAATTCATATCAAACGTGTTGTATTCGTGAGTAAAACCAACCGTTTTATATAATTATAGGAAGTTTGCTTACTGTCGACATTCAATATTTATTAAGGTTGCCTGGAAGAAATCGCTATCGAGCGATAAGGCCGCCTCATTGTGCATTATACTTTTTTTCTTTATAATTCCGTATTAAAATACTCTATGTGGTGTACAATAAAGAATAAATAAATAAATAAATATTAAAAACAAATGTTAATATTAAATTACACAGACAACAATTTTTAATATTAAATGTGGATTGTCAGGATTTAAACAATAATATCATAGAACAGTCCGATTGTAAAATTCGATACTTAAAACCTAATTTTAAATTTTAGTTCTTAGCTAAGTGCGTACATATATACTCATGTAGTTATAGCTACGTTCAAAACAGTAAGTTTTAAAAGCCAATCATTATTATGAGTGGGTCTACGCGTTCGGTTCTGAAATGGCCGATAAATGCTTACCATTCCATTGAAGGCTAGTGTTATGACTGAATGGTTTAACCGAAATAGCTGCTGCAGATGTGGGGAATATACTTCCACATATATACTTTGCACTAAAAACTTAGTGATACATTACTAAATTGTAAAATAATTATATTCCAAGAATCATGCCAAAAGAGTTCTTGGTCAAAATTTAGTCATGAAAAAACGATATTATTGTTATATATGTTCTTGTTAGCACTTTAATTCACATTAAATGTCGATATTTTATATATGTATAGATACTGAATATGACATAGTAATATATTAATAGATATTAATATAATATTGATATTTGCAACTTAATTATTTCGATGTGTGATTTTTTAATTATTACAATATAATCATTACATATATATATTCAAAGATGTTGTCCGAAATTGGCCATAGAAAGTCAAATTATCTGCTGTGCTATCTTACTTACCTTATATGCTGTATTCTTACCATATATCGAACTTTTTGGAATACCCAGTTTTTTTCAAATAGATCAAAAATGTTTTATGGTCAGTTTTCAGATCTCCAGCTATATCGTAATCACTCAACTGTCGATCTAGCTCCACTTCTTCAAAAATGTCGTCACGTTTATCCGTAACTGGGCGACCAGAGCGAAATTGATCTTTGACATCAAAATTTTCTGACTAAAAACGCTTAAACAAATTTTCTGCTACTACCGATACTGCACTAGGTCCATAAACATCATAAATTTTTTTCGTAGCTCGAGTCGAATTTATCAATAATAAAAAAAAAAAAACCTTTAAAAAGTACCGAATTTCTTCGTTGGATTTACACATTTTGGCGAAAAAACAAATGAAAATGGCGGAAACCGTTTCTTACTTTTGATTTTCGTTTTTAAAATCTCACCTATTTATGGTATGAAAACCAACTAATACAACCAAAGACAAATACAACAACAACAAACAAACAAATAATACAACATATACAACAATACAACAAATACAACAAATAATACAACCAAAGAGATTTTATCGCATCTTTTTACGAAAACCTTTTTCACGACCTATTATTATATTAATTGAATGTAAAGTTTTTTTTGAGTACTATGACTCATCGAAATTTTCAACTTTTACAATTATATCGTCATTAGATTACAATTATGCCGAACACTTGGGTACAGATGGTAAAAAAGTTGTTATTTTTTAAACGTTTTAATTTTCCTTGATCCCGAATATTAATGGTTTTGTTTAAATTCTTTGTGTTAATTTTAGAATATTTATATAAAACTCTTGGTAATAAAAAGTTAAAATATAACCGTGAGAGCATAACAATGACTAGACTTCGGTAATTGGTTTGGTGGTTAAGTAAGTACACCAATGTTGCTCCTATTGATATTTATCTTACATTTGAGATGTTTTCACTACGAGAAAAAATATGGCGTATCACGTTTTAACATCTTAATAGATATGGAAATTTTTTTGGACATGGATTGAATCATCATGGATGATCCACTATAGAAAGCATAAGTGCGTAGAGACATAAGTAGTATTATTGAGTGAAAGGTAATTTTTTAAACTTAAAATTAGTTGTGCCTAATTGCCTTTGGAATTTTTTGCTCAACCAAAACATTTTTCAGTGAGTTTCCCGTCGGAATTTCTACTGAAGTAATCCATTGTTTCAGCGAGCTGGAAGCATGACGTGCATATAACGTTGATAAATTCACTCCTCTTAGTTGAATATTTCGGATGTTAGAAGTTCCCAACAAGAAAGAGATTAAAGACGTCTTGCATTTTACATTCTTTGGTATATTTCCACAGTTGAGGAATTTTAAACGGCGTTTTTATACATAAAAGAAACGCTTAGAATGTTTTGTAAAAAAAATTGTAAATATTTATAATTATGAAAGTTTTATACAAATATTTGATTTCATTGTATATTAAATTTTATTTTCTGGGTCGAGGATTAATGTTAGGTCGATTTGAGTTCTGCACCTTCTAATACTGTGTTTTGGTATGTAGTCTTCAATATTCAAATTACTATTCACAGAATATTAATTAAAAATGATAGAAAAGTTACTAAACTTTTATACTCATTTATTTATTTATTTATACAGTTATTATTTTTTTTTATATATTATATGCATTTCAGGCTAATTCATATTGATTACAAATCTAAGCAGTAGAAAAATAACAACATCACATATCATAAGATCTGTCTTGGATATAGTACTTCTAAAATTAATTACTCTAACACATATAACTCTGAGTTGCTACTTCGTTTTTTTTTTCATTAACGTTACCTGAAATTTGTACAGCAACGATCATTTTGTTTTGTGCTGGTACAAAGTCTCCTAGACTTTAATTAAGTTTCGTCTGGACGTTGACACTTAATAACTTTCGGTGTTGAGGTATTTTTTTTAATTGGTAATTCAACTAGAAAGGTGCAAAGTAAAGTACAAGAGCTCACTTTCAGGTTGTATCGGTCTTTTATGATTTTAGTTGTTTAAAATTATTTACAGAGTCGTTAAATGTCATGGTATTTGTTTCGAGGTAAGGTACAGAGGGCTATTTCTTGCACAACATCAAAATTAGACCGACTGAGGGTCTCAACAAAATTTGTCGCTAAAATAAACAAAAATATTTTTGTGTGTTTACAAAGAACGGCGTTTTTAGTTCTTGGAAGATAGACGATGTGCAATGTGAAAAATTCCTTTAATGTTACTTTTATGAGATTTTGCTGAAGAATATCTAACATATTTAATTAAATGTGACGTTTTTATTTATTTGTATGTGACAGACAAGGTTACGGGGTCGGATGCAAGGTCACATGAAATCACATTTTCATTCAAAATGGTTTTTTTCTTAATAGTGACTGAGTTAAGATCAAAACTTTATAAATGGTAAATTAATGGTCAATGGAGGAACAACAACTTCAATATTTATAAAAAGTCTCACACCAGAATAGCTGCGCCAGTCATAAGTTAAACTCTAAAATTATTCCTAAAACTTCCAGTGGCTAAAGATAAAGCACTGATCTCTGTCGTATTTATACACTTCCTTGCACGTATTTTAGTGATTAATAAAAGCTTATGAACTAAAAAAATCGAATTATTAAACTGAATTAGCTTAATAGACAAACCATTGCTATTGCGCCGACTTGTTAGTATAACATCATTCAATTCCCTTTTCATTTTATCACCATTAGATAAAAATATAAAAAAAAACAGTTGAAAATAATAAATTGGATCTTGTTTCATCTCTCTTCATTAAGGTAGATAAGGAAAGAATGAGAGATCACAATAACAGAAACAGTTGGACTCGATACAAATCATGAATTATTCATTGAAGTGTTCCGGAGGCATGATCGTATTTATTAGCATTTAGAAAACTTTTCAAATATAAACATACTTCCTGGAGTTAAGCGATTGAATGAAATAACTTAGAATGAAATTTTCACCCATCAATACGTTATTTTTATGAAATTATTTTGAGAGTTGTACAACAGGAAATGAACTAAAAGTATCTTTGAGAAATTTTCTTTTACTGTCGATAATAAGACGAAATAAAATACGTAAAAAATCTGAAAAGATGCTATATCATATTTCTAGCCGGAATTTGAATTTTGTACAAATATCTGTGTAAAATTTTTTATTCACATAGTCACCATGAAAGTGTGCTGATTTGAAATATAATTAAACTCAGTCAAACGTTTTGACATAAAAACATTATAGACAGACAGTTAGTTCGTATTCATTTGTGTTACGGATCGTTAGTTTTTCATAAAAAATAAAACATTGTAACGTAGTTAGTC
This sequence comes from Melitaea cinxia, assembly GCF_905220565.1. Taxonomy (NCBI): domain Eukaryota; kingdom Metazoa; phylum Arthropoda; class Insecta; order Lepidoptera; family Nymphalidae; genus Melitaea; species Melitaea cinxia. The sequence continues at coordinate 3,107,943 of NC_059409.1, read as the reverse complement.
CTTTTTTTACGAAACGAAACAGCGTTCGTCGAAAATTCATGAAACGATCGAAACGCTTTCACGCTCCGATGGATATCAAAAACTATCGTAACTCGATAAACTTTAAAAATTCCGATAACAATTAAATAAACCGCGTCAAAACAACGAGAATGGAACTAAAAATCTAATTCGAAATCGATATAACGAACTTTTTGTAAGCAATTTTCTTTCAGGTCACATAACTTAATTATATCCGAAGCGATTCGCCAAACAATAAACAAAATTCTCGCTAACCCAGAGCGTCCAACATTACGCTGAAATTTGCACCTTAAAGCACCCGAGGCGCGCTTAAAAAACTCCACGGTCCTTATTTCGCTATTAATTAAACATAACGCACTTACTCTCACCGCATTTCGAATAATTTAAATTAATGTTATTTTTCGTAAAATAGACTTTCGCTTTTTTTTACCAAAACTCTTTATTAGATTATTATTATATATGGAAAACAATGGATGACGCCGCGTTGGCGCAACGGTTACAGCCATGGATTGTACATGTTGCTCTGGCGGTTGCGGGATCGATCCCCGCACATGACAAATATTTGTATTGGCCATACAGGTGTTTGCCGAGGTCTGGGTGTTTGTGCAGTCCTTGAGGGTCTCCCCATCGTGCCTCAGAGAGCACGTTAAGCCGTCGGTTCCGGTTGTTATCATGTACACCTGATAGCGATCGTTACTCATAGTAGGGAATATATCCGCCAACCCGCATTGGAGTAGCGTGGTGAATTAAGCTCTGATCGGGGAAAGAGGCCTATGCCCATTAGTGGGATATTACAGACTGAAGCGAAATGGAAAACAAAATATATAATATAACGTTGAAATATAAGTTCACTAACTTATCGACCCATTGCTGTGATCGTGTACGGTGACGTTTCGGAACACGATGCGGCAACGTTCCACGGTAAGATTTCGTACCACATTATGTGACAGTTCTTACATTAATGTTTGTTATAACAGAAAATATTACATTATCACTTCGCAAAATATCCGTGATTCTGCTCGTTTCGCCTTAGCAAAATGATGGATTGCTGTTACAACTAGGCTCAGAAAGCTATATATTTTATTTTATTGCCTTTTCAAGTACATTACACTTTACTTCTTCTACTATTCAGTTCTACATACATAAATACATTATATTTCGAGATGTCATTACGTACTAAGCTATGATAGTTCTGTGGATCGATATTAATGGTGAGGTGTGAGTATATATCGTTTTGAGTTTCAAACAAATCTTTAACTCGCTATGTATGCATTACTTAGCTCCCATTTTATTAGAAACTATCTGCTGCCCGCGACGTCGTCTGCGTGAACGCTATACAGCACCAAAAATACCTACGATTATACCTTTTAAAATAATATTTATTTACCCGATTACCCGATTTTTCTTTACATTTCATATCTACAAAAAAATCTCACAGATGGCGCTGCTTTAAAATTGTCTTGCCTACTTATATTCATTTAATTATGTTTATCGGTTTAGTTACTTACATTTTGTGATTTTTATAGTATGAAGCTAGCTTATATAGCATGGTTATTAACATAATAACAATAACATTCAAATATGCGTCGTTAGATTACACGTTGTTACAGAATACGTTGAGGAAATAAAGGTTCACTGCTCGTTCCTGGTAGGTGATAGGATGATAATATGTAGTCTATATTATGTTGACCCGACTTCTTAATAATATTCGTGCCAATTTTGAAGTAAATCCATGCGGTACTTTTTGAGTTTATCCCGGACATACATACAGACAAACAGACAAACAGACAAACAGACAAACAGACAAACAGACAAACAAGCAAACAGACAAACAGACAAACAGACAAACAGACAAACAGACAAACAGACAAACAGACAAACAGACAAACAGACAAACAGACAAACAGACAAACAGACAAACAGACAAACAGACAAACAGACAAACAGACAAACAGACAAACAGACAAACAGACAAACAGACAAACAGACAAACAGACAAACAGACAAACAGACAAACAGACAAACAGACAAACAGACAACCAGACAAACAGACAAACAGACAAACAGACAAACAGACAAATAGACAAACAGACAAACAGACAAACAAGCAAACAGACAAACAGACAAACAGACCAACAGACCAACAGACAAACAGACAAACAGACCAACAGACAAACAGACAAACAGTCAAACAGACAGACAAAAATTCTAAAAACTATATTTTTGGCTTCGGTATCAATAGTAGATCACACCCCAAGTATTCTTTTAAAAAAAATATTCAATGTACAGTTTTGACTTTCCTACCATTTTATTATATGTATAGATATTTGTTACTAGCAATACCCTACGTGCGTTGCTACGCTTTTTTTTGGTCGTACCAACTCAGAAACATTTGTTTACTCATGTATAACACTTTCCTGAAGATTATGACATGATTAAACGCACAGTTTACGATTCCATAAAGGACAAACAGACAAACATTCATATATATATAGATAACATAGCACTTTAATTTTAGAATTGAATTTGTCAAACTTGATCAACGTTCATATTTACGTTCATATTTCAAATTTCGAAACATTCCATCACTTTCAACATACCCATAAATTCATATCTTCAATCAAACATTTTACAAATAATATAAATCAAATCTAAAATCTAATTTCAAATCCTAGTAAATTACGAGTTGACCGCTAAAATAAACTATGTTATCGTATATTCGATACAGGGTAGGATATATTTTATTCTCTTAACGTCGTAAATAACTCGATGTTATGATGTTTACGCAAACTGCGACCCGATTCAATCGTTGATATCGATCTTGAATTTTATGATGGGATGGACCCGTAACGGAACGACCCGTATTAGTACAGATACTCAAATATCTATAAAAGTAATATACTCGTATAAAATAGAATTTTGTTTTTGTTAGCTTTAAGGTTATATAACGTAGTTTTGTAAGGTCATCATTAAAAACTTTACCTGAACGCACTGGTAACCGGACAGTTCATATTGTTACATAAATTTCTAATAACAAATACGTCATATTTTTTTGTCTTGATTTTTTATTTATTTATTTATCAAATAAACAATATTGTACATATTTAATATAAATAGCATTAAAAACCACGCAGGTTTATGACAATGCTATTTAATAACCAATGAACTAAAAAATATATATATAAAATAATTACATATTAAAAATATAACACATTTTTTTTAAAGTTTAACCAGATGGATCCGTAATCAAAATCTAAAATCACTTCTTTCGAATTGGCCTTAAAAGCACTTTCGAATCCTCATTTTACAAATTAAAATTTTAAAGTGATTACTATTTTTAAAAGTAAAGCTACCACCGATTTGGAATGTAGACTCTGCAGAGACAAAGATAATATAAAAAATGAGATCTTCCGTATTTGTTATTTAAATATCTGTAAATATTATTAATAAAATACTTGTAGACGATACGACAAATCATGACCATTTTAACATTAATTGTTATAGTATTTAATTTAAAAAAATACAATTTAAAATACTTTCATAAATGCTAAATTTTATAAATATACATCATGTATTTTTAAATAAAAATTTTAATAATTTTTACATTACATTCTTAGGTATCAATATTTTATTTTAAACCTTTTTGTTCTTCTGGTGGATTATTTTATTTTTTAAGCATTGCTTTTTCCTCTACTTTTGTAAAGCTATAGATATTTTTATTTGTAAATATATGGTATTTAATTAACACAAATATTTTCAAGTATATTTGATTTAGAAGAACATTTTCATACAGTGTTATCCTTTGTTCTCTACGTTTCTAGATTAAACTATAAATAAACCTCAGCTATTCAAAAAGGTTATATCATTTTATTGTTGTTAATTGAAAATGATACGCTGCGGAAATCCCTGGCATATAAAACGGAAATTAGTACGCAATTTTCCATTAAGAAGCTATCATTACCTTGCTTTACATTTAGTACAATAGACGGACTAATATTAGAAATGAAAGTTTAATAGAAATAATAATAATACTAATATCAATAATCAACACTTTGTCTTGAATAGTAACCTTTTCGTTTGAAATATTTTATTCTGTACTAACGAAACTGATTTAAAAACGAGTAGTTTTAGCAGTACTAGAAGTCAGCGTTATTTAGAAGATATACAGGCTATAGAACAAACGTACAGCTTACCGTACACGCATAACGGACCACCTTTGTGTTTAAATGCGGAAAACCGAGCCCACAACAATACAATACAGCTTACTGTATTGGTAGAATTTTTACGCCTCCAAAATCAGAAGCATCGCAAGCGCATTTCCAACGCTACACCCAATCTCCCCGTCAGGAATTCTGGTCATCTCACTCACCACAGGAACACAACTCAGGTACAAGTGAACACTTAAATAATACTGCTTTCAATCAGTGGCTAAAAATCAGTATTATTTAGCTGTGATCTTCTGTAATGTCGAGGTGCTTCGGTAATGTCGGGCTGCTCTAGGTTTTGAGCAGAATATTCCCTGCTGTGCCTTGGAAGAGTAACCGAAATCAATGATTACTTATGTTAGATTGAGATTAAAATGTTTAAAAATAAGAAGGACTACTTAGGAATAAATTTACTATCGTAAAGGAATCTGCATGTCGTTGAAATATTACGAGGATAGTATTGCCCTTAACGTCGTAGGATATCTTAAAGTTTTTAAGTATCAGATAAGTGGATTTCAGACGATCCTATATACGTAAATAAATTAATGTAGTGTTATTTAAACAAAACACTATGTTATAGGGATTTTATATTTTTACTAGCTGACTCGGCAAACGTTGCCTTGCCGCTAAGCGCTATTTGAAAATAGGGGTTGGTGGTAGAAGGGTAAAAATTGAGGGTTGTATGTACTTTTCAACGCAAAATCATAATATAGTAAAATAAATAAATAAATAATTTAAAAATTAAAAAAAAAGTTTAGGGTGGACTACTCTTAACATTTAGGGGGATGAAAAATAGATGTTGTTCGATTCTCAGACCTACCCGATATGCACACAAAATTTTATGAGAATCGGTCAAGCCATTTCGGAGGAGTTTAACTACAAACACCGCGAGACGAGAATTTTATATATTAATATCGAATACGATAACAGAAAGATGATGAAAACCATATTCTGACAGTCTCTAAGTACTTTAAAAAAAAATAAAAAAAAAACAAAAAAAAAATAAAAGTGGTTATAAGATAAAAATATAATATTATTTAAAATATTAAAAAAAAAAAAAACTGGTTTACAAGACGAGTTAAAAAAAATTTTTCAGGAAATTTAGGAATACTAATATTTTTAAAGTTAATTAATTTTTGTACATAAGAGAGGTATCAATAGAAATCCTAAAAGTGAAATGTGTAAACATTATATTATTTGCTAAGATTTCATTATAATCAAAATGTAACATAATTAATGTTGAATATTAGCTTCAGATTTTTACAAAATGAATATAATATTTTACAGAATATCAAGTGTTTCATTTAATTATATCGAGAACTTCCAGACATTTTCTTTATATTTAGCAGTATTCTATATAATATGCAGTCTATTAATCTTTATTTGTATAATAATATGTTTATTTCAGATTTAAATCCATACAAGTCTTAGTAACATTTAATAACTTAAAAACTAATGTTAGTACGCCACTTTTATTTAATGTAATTGCACAAATAAGTTGATTTCATTTTTCCTTCTTGATATGGACATTAAAAATCCAATTATACTAAAATTAAATAAAAATAAAAACTAATAACAATCCAATCACAACTCAAAACCATAAAATAATGATATGATCTGTTGTTTTTTTTTCACCATTTTATTGAAGAATTTGTTTTTATGAATTTAAGCCGCGACCGCCAGCGCAACAGTACTATGACCGCTGCGCAAACGCGCCTTCAGGTCAGGATATATTCCCTAGTATGAGTAACTATCGCTATTAGGTGTATCTGACAAGAACCGGGATCGACAGCTTAACATTCTCGCCGAGGCACGGTGGAGAGACCCACAAGGACAGACATCGAAACCGAACAGAAATGATTTTAGAGATACAAATATTGATATTGATATTATTATTAGTCTACAGAAAATGTTCTTTAAGAACTAATTTTTTAAACGAGCAATTCTGTCACAGTAATCAACTAATAACTCGATTCCTATTTGATGCTTGAAAATAACTTTTGAATTATTGTAATAAAGTTCGCAATCACAACTAGCTTGTATCAATATTGTATTTGTTAAAAGTAAACGATTTCTTTAAAGATTACTCATATGATTCAGTAGGCGATAGCGAAACCTTGCTTTTGAGATTTTTTTTTATATGTATAAACAGGCAAACGTATAAAAAGAGAAAGACTGAAAAAAAGAATAAAAAAAACCTTTTTGCATTTTTTTTTTATTTGAACCATACCGATTAGCTGTAGCTCTACTATAGCAGTAAGCAGTAAAACAAAAGTACGCAGTTATAGATGACATGAATTTCAAAGGTAATCTACGCTTGAAAGAAAACTTTGCATGATTATTAGTGAGTAAAAGTTTAAAATTGATTTGATATAATGTATTCAGGTCCTTCATCTACTAATAGATGGCGTTGTGCGTCGAGTCAAAGACTAATGTGTTTAGTTTCATCATTTACTAATAGATGGCAGTGTGCCATCTGTTAAATCACGCTGTCAAGATTATTTCACTTTCTAACTACAAATTAATCTATGCTTTTATATCAACAGTACATTCACAGATACCCTCTTAAAAAAAAATATTTTCTATATTTTTTGCGATTGTTGCTTTGTTTCGCCGCACATCGCTATACGGTTTTAGTTGTAAATTTAATTTAATGTTCTCATTTAAGTATTGTATTCTTTTTGAGAATAAAGTTTCTTTAACCCCAAGACATGAATTTTAAAATGTAATGCTTACTTATCACGACAGTATGGCGTCGTGAAGTACGCGCATCGTCTAAAAGTCTAGTTAAGACTTGTACTTAAGTACGTTGTATATTAACCCCACACTGACAAATCACGGTGCAAAGCAAAAAAAAAAAGGAATAAGGTTGTAACTTGAACGTATTAGGAAAAAAATGGATGACAACCCTAGTTTATTATAATAATGCATTTAACTGGCTCGATTATAAATCTAAAACAAAGGAAATTAAATTATTTGCTTATGAACAAAGCACTCGCGCAGTACGTTGTGTGGAGAAATATGTGTACAGTCATTATTAAAATAAACTCCATTCTTGATATGGAAATGGTTTTATCTCCCATTATATTCAATTCTTATGTTTCGTTTATTGTGAAAAACAGTGGTTGCTGGATGTTTAAGTAAATAAAGAAGTTATTTAACATGAATGATTATGTTTTACCTGTTTTTGCATTTCTCTCACATATTTTTAGATAATTTATAAAAAAAAAATGTATTTTTTTAATATCATATCAAAAATTGACCGTTCTGATTCGATTCTAGGCGACCGCTATTATGAAAATCATCATAATTATGAAAATCATCATAATTATCGAAAATCATCATAGTTATCGAAAATTTCAACATAATTAGTACATCACGGGTACACGATTTCTATATAAGTGTATATTACTTTTTTTACTAATATTAGCTAATATTAAATGGTTCATTATCTTATTATGAATATGATTTAAAAATAGAATAAAACAAGAGGTGTAACGAATACAGGTAAGTTGAACTCACGGAACAACGCGTTCCGTGAAGATCATCTGTAGTTCAAAAATCTTGCGAATGAGAAACGTAAAACGCAACGTTCTATTAACCATAATTTTGTTTTTCATTTAAGGTTTTACTATTAGTTCTTTAGTAATCAAGTTCGCTGACGAAGCTATAACTTCATCTTACAGAAACAAGTAACTTACTACGTAGGTTTACTTTATAAAACTAAAACTAAACTCGTTCGGTTTAATTATGTTTTTCAATTTCTAATTGGATAAAGTCTTTCCTGAAACAATTTTAATTAAATTTTTATTAAACTCGACAACTTCAACTTTCTTAATACCAATAAACTAAAATATCGCAAACATTATTATCCTGAAACGCCTCCAAAGTAAACCAATATCGTATTTTTATACTTAAATAGCTTTTTTAACTGGCTCCCTTGTTATATGTTGCGGTTCGGCGAATATTTATGTTAGCGTTATTAACTATAAGGGATGATATTGTTGTACGAAACTGTTTGTCTATTGTTACCTTTTTGTTTTTGTAGTGTAATAATTTGTCTTTTTAGGTGATTGTGGCACGCTAAATGTCCATGATACGGATGAGAGAGTATTATACTTATAAAATACGGCACATTTAACAGGAAACGTAATAAAATAAGTTTCGAGGAGTAT